>NW_026561561.1:0-59334 GCF_028858705.1 Grus americana
TTGCTTCTCTGCTAAGAATGCGAGCAAAATGAACATTATTTTAATACCAGTATGTAAATAGGGTTGTTATAGATGCAATAATTTCTCCATACCCATTTCAGGAAAAATTGCTGCAAAGATCTGAACTGAAATTTTGAAACTACTTATGTGAACAAGTAAAACAGCTAGTGAGTATGGAGTCTCTTCTTGAGCCTTTCTGAGGTAACCTGGAGTGGGGCTGTAATAAGAACTGGAAAGCACAAGTACTAAATTAAATTAATATTCTAAACAAAGCTCTAGGCCATGTTCTGACAAGGATCGAGATGCTTAAGTGGACATGTGAAATGTCCACAGCCCCATCTGGGCTCACAGTTTCAACCATCAGAATTTCCCTGGAAGCTGCACAGGGGCCTCTTAGCTGAGTCTCATCTCTTTCCTGGTAAGAAAGTGTTTATAGAAACTCTAAACCCTGTTAAGAATCCAGGCAGCTCTGAGTGCAGTAGCACCTGAGTTGCTAGACAAAAAGGGGCTGCAGGACACCTTGCACACCTTTGTTTTATAGAAAAGAGATGTTTACACTAAGGAGAGGAATGTGCTTTGAGCTATGACAGGCTGTTTAGGCCAGGCAATGTATGGCTCAGTTTGATGGCTCTTGGATAGTTCGCTCTTGGGCATCCAACTCTTGCCTTGCTGACAGTTTAAATACTTCAGTAAATTTTGTTGTGAGAAGAACAGTAAAAGCATTGCAGTGTTAAGCACCAGAGCATCTACTACCTTTAATAGGTCAGGATCGAGGCCATAACCTCCTTCCTAAGCTTCATAGACTTCTTGATTAAAGCTGATATCCAACTGTGGAAATAAGACTTGGTCTATCTATTTATGTGAAATGAACCAGTGTGAATACAGATTCCAGTACCTGTTCAAGCGTCTGCATAAAAAACCAACAAACACTTCAACTGATTTGTGACTTGCTTATATAGTGTTACTTAAAAGAGGTTAAAGAATTAATAAAGAAGAAAACAAAATTCCTTACTGCTGTATTTAGGTGTACAGATGGGCAGTGCACCAGTGCCAACTTTTCTTGCTTTTATAGCAAGAGAAAAAAAACATGCTTTGTCTTAAATACAGTACAGGAAACACCTGTGAGTAACTGCTGTACAGCCTCAGGTCACAAAAGTGGAGTTCACTGCGAATGAACATACAGCTAAACTGCTGCTGACACTTTTCATTACAGAAATCTTCGGCGATGGGTGATTAAGAGATGTCAACCCAGCGATGCGGGTTACTATTACAGTTTTAAGTTACGTGAGCACTAGATGGGGCTGTTGCTCCACATCCTTTTTACTGAAAATTACGGACACACCCCTGTGACAGGAAATCAAGGTGTTTCAATGTGGGCTGTCTGGTCTGTGCTGCAAGCCTAAAGCATCTAGCTGGGATGAAATGTGGTAGATGGTGAGATGCATGAAGCAAAACTCACAATCCCCACAAGCTGATTCTCAACGTAAAAAATAAAAGAAAGCTAACTAAAATAAACACAAGTTATTTTAGTAGTAAAGGGACAGTATAATCATCTTGCTGTATAGCATTTCAAGGAATATGTGCTGTTCCTATGCTGGTCCATATCCCTAACTCTCGTCCGTTTATCACTGCACAGCTGGGAAGAAAATCTTGGGGAGAAAGAGGCAGACTCAGTCTACTCAGCCAGAGTACGTGCTCCAGGCAGAGAATGTGATGTGCTCTGAGCCGCAACCTTTGGTTCTCTCTTTCCAACTTCTGTCCCTACTGTTCATCACCATTAGGTGTTCACGGTCACCTGCGTGAGAACTTTCAGGAGCAAGAAAAAGGGTGGCAGAAATGGCAAATGTTCACAGGTACTCCAACACCTCTTCGACCAACTCGTTCCTTCACAGCAGGGTGACCTGCTAACTCAGTGTAAGCACCTGTCCTTGAGGCTAAATTGGTGCGCCGTGGTTCATAGCCTGTCATTTGTCTGCTTCTTGGTGAGAAGAGAATTAAGGTGCTTTTAATGATTCTTGTTGATGGTGCTGTAATGCTTTCTGCCTCAGCAGTTATACAGAAAAAAATACCCCTTTTCCAAAATTTGGAAAGGAAAAGTTGTAAAGTGATGTGACTTGAGGACTGAGGAAAAAGTTACCAGATGCCTCCTCTCCGTACAGCTATGCTCTCTGATCGTGGCCCTCGCTCTGCAGAAACAGTATTCTGACAGACTCACTCACCATAGCCTTCCAATTACAGGAAATAGGATTTAACTTCACATAAGACATAACTTCACTGAATGTCACAATTAATTAAAAAAATTTTTTTTTCAAGTGTTCTCTATTCTCAGTGGGACTCCTGGATTAAAAAAAATTCCTGGCTTAAAAAAAAATTTTTTTTTTTAACACTGGCCACCTGGTTTAAATTTCTAAATGAAAACTGAGCTTTCTAGAAAATCTGTAGTTAATCTATACTTAGCAATTTATGGCCAAAAAGTCTCACAAAATTCAGTATGTTCCTACGTAAGCTGTTGAAGACAGTGCTTCTTCAAAGAATTTAATTTTTAACATAGACTTAAGGAACGAAGACAATGTAGTTAAAGGTACCAAAGTGACAACATGGCATTTAAAATCCTCCAGAAAGGATTAATTTGCACTTAATAAAAGTGCAATTTTCCTTATACTGTTCTGCCATTTTGCCCTAGCGTGGCTGGAATGAAGACCTACCTGCCAGAAAATCAAGAGTAGAATTCAAAGTTTATGTTCTTAGTCATTTGTACCTCTAGAAACACTTGGTAGCAATGAAAAAAAAAAAAAAGTTGAAATTACTTACATATGTTTCACGTCAGCAGGATAAACATTCTGTCTGAACAGAGATCAACTAATCTCAAGAGAATACTTAGTCTAAAACTTAGTAAGCTTTTGACAGATCACTGAGATTTGATTTAAATCATTAAATGCCTCTTCAAAAGAGATGGAGATGCTCTCACTTGCTACATGGTGCTTACTTTCTAGTTGAAAGAGGCTGATTTTAATGAAAGGGAAATTCCTTCTCAAAACTTGCACTGACTTCTATCTCAGATAAAATATTCGTTTATGCATTAACTGCAAGCCACAGGGTGGTGGTCTTAATCCATTTCTTGACTGCAAAATAAAAGTAATTTTTTTTTTCTTCTCTTTCTTTTTAAATATTGTACAGTAGGAACATATGGAGAAAAGCATGTTTTATAACATGGTTAATTTGGTTTCTGCAGCAATCGCACAGACTACACCACAAACACAGTGCAGTCTATAATGGTAAACAATTTTTTCTTAAACGAGATGCTACCTTCAGAGGGATTGAGAAGAACAATCTTTCTGGGAAAACCAGTCCAAAGAAATGGTCAAAAATCCAAGGAAACAATATTAAACAACTGCAGATAAGCAATCTGAATAATAAAATTCTGTGAGCGAATACCTAGTTGGGAATCCCGCATCAAACTGACCCAACCTATCTGTAAATCTAGAATTTCACCTGTTTTTAATTTGGAAAAAAAGTACTTCTTCAGTTTTCCTTGAAAGGCATGGACTAGTGCAATACCACTGCAATGATCCACTGTACTCCCTTCTGCTCCCCCCTATTTGTTCAGGTGTCAAAGAATTCCATGTATATTGACGATGAAGCGAGTATGATTTTCCAGGAAGAAAGACACAGAAAGCATGTAAGTTGTGTATGCACACACACTACAAGGATTACTGATGAGCATAATAAAAATAGACACATTGTTACCTTTTACCTTCAACAATATAAATATATATATGTGTGATCTCATTAAAATACTTCCATAGATGTATACATATAGGTAGTTCTTAGTAAAATGAAAGCCAATCCATTTTCCACAGTGTCTGTGAAACCTCTATGGCTGGAAAACAAAAAGGCTGGAGTGATTTTCGAAGGGATGTAGTTCTCCCACCATGACTGAATTAAATTTATTCCTTTTTTTGCTCTTCACTTTTAGGTTCATTTAGCACCTCATGCCATTTCTTCTCCATCTCTTCTTTGCAACTCAGGAAGGCATCTTCCAAACGCCTCATGGAGTTGGCCAGGTCTGGGTTGGTACGCATGACTACCATGTCATATGCCATCCAGGTTGCCTGCACTACAAACCCAACAGATAACGGCTAAGCCAGGAATTTTGGCTAAATATAAGCAATGGCAGATTCAATAAACGAATAAAAGACATGAATTATTATCAGCTCAGATCTTATGTCAGAGAAGGCCTGCTGTAAAATAAAGTGGAAACTGCCCACAGTAATACTCAAGGTTAAATAAAAGACTGTTCAGTATTACTTCTCTTCTTAGATGTCTCAATACTTCAGAATGGAAGTATACTGATGTAAACTACAAAAGGGAGACAGACACTTTTACCTAAAAATTACAACAAAATACATAATCAAAACGAAAGTTTCAACACACTGTTTTAAAACAAACGAAGCAAAGAATCCTCTCTCCAGCCCAGTTACAGTCACGAGGCTTGTGTTAGATGAGGAAGAGTAAGACCAATGAGGCAGCAGCATAGAGATGAAAGGTTTTAAGAACAATCTAAATAATTAAATTGATTTTGAAATAAAAAGTATCTGATAAAGCAGAGCAAATCATTTTAGTGCTTATTTCATACTTTCCCTTTTGCTTTACCATAAATTGACTGTAGTTTTCTCAATGGCACTCATAAATTGTGTTTAATTACAAATAGTTTAATTAACAGTTTCCATCTATTCTTATTAGTTGCACACAGTTTCTGACATAATTGTTGCAGAACACGCAGAAGAATATATAATCCTCTCCATGCATACAGGACTAAGATTAAATTTGCAGAGGAGTCTTTATTCTAGCTAGAGGAATTAAGCACGTCATGCACTGACCTTGAGAGGTACTATGTATCCCACCATTTTTCATAATTAAATCTCAATTTACATACTATGTTTTAATAATTGTGAATTAAATATCTTACTATTATTTCTGTTTTCAATCACCAGTGTGAACTGAGCACCCATCACCTATTAATTTTCAATTCTGGGCCGCCTGAAACTTCTAGATTATTTGCACACTTTCTCCCAATTAAGAACATTAGGGCATTAGTTGATGGTGATTGTTTCCACTTATTCTATCACATGGAAGTTTACAGCAATAAATACAAATAATAAATGTTCAATGTCTTCACTCTAGTAGACAAATCCATATCACTCTTAATAAAGATCTGTACCTGTTAGTTTTTCCATTTCCTCCAGAAGTTTTTCTAAATCCCTATTCAAGTCCTCCACCATCTTTACCATGTTATCATAGTGTCCTTCCTGAGGTTCTGATTCAGCCATCTACAGGGAAAACAGGAATTTCATACTTCATTTTACTTTGAAGTCAGTTGATTTTCACAGTGGAGAGAAAGTAACATTGTAATAAATTTAAAAAACCCCAATATATATAAAAATATTCAATTTACATGTGAATTCATTAAGAACTGGACCTCAAAGTCACTTACCACTTTTATGCTACGTATTATTTTCAAACCATTTTGAAATTAATTTAAGTAGAAATAATCACACTCAAATGTGCTGTGTTTATGCCAAATAAAGAATTTGGTATCAGTAATAACAACGATCACTTCTAGTTTTAGAAAATTTTATCTATTATCCTATTACAGTCGTCTTCAAGCTTCTCTCCCAAATACTTCGATGTAGGGCAATTCCTAATTTTCAAAGTTAGGTGTAAAATCCCCATTTGTATTCAGTATTTCATACTCACATGCTACAGCCAGGTAAGTACATGCACTAAGTTCTGTCACCACATAAACAGCAAAGTGCCTATGATTTACTAACCTCCGCTTGAGTTATAGGTAGTAAAATTTCAGGAAGTAAAAATGCTTGGGGCAAAAATATAGATTTAGAGGCCCAACTTACGCAATTAGAAGTTTCAGAACCTTGATATTCACCAAAAATGTGATACGCAGCCTTGCCTTTAATTTCCTTTTCTGAAAGCTGCTGGTGGATGGGACAAAACTATGAAGGAGAGGGAAGAGCTTCACTGTAGTGACTGTACACATCACGCAGCAGGCATAGTTTTTGTCAGCTTTTTGGTTTATATATGATTCTTACAGTCAGTTAGTGGGTATCCATTTTCTGTTTTTTACTGCTGATAAATGTGGAAGGAATGCAAGGGTTTCTAACAGCTTTACACCATTTTAAAGCAATGCCAAGCCTTATCAAGACGCTGGGTGTTCAAATCAACTGCGTGCCGGCAAACCCTTTACCCCAGAGACGTTAAAAAACCCCAAACCCCTTGTTGTACCCCGACGGGCACGCTTTAACTTCCCACCAGCACTGCTCTAGGCCCACGGCGCCGGGGGACCGCTGGGCCGAGCCCGACAGCCGTTTGAGGAGCCGCCCTCAGAGGGTGGCCGCTGCCCCCCTGTAACCAGCCCTCACCCCACAGTCCGCTCCCTCCCTCCCGAGGGGAAGGCCCTTCTCCCGTTCCCTCCTACCAGCCCGCCCTGCGGCCGAGCCGGGATGTCCGACGGCCCCCGCCAGCGCTTCCTGCCACCCGCTGCGCCGCGCTCCCGCCGCCCGCCTCAGGGGCCCACGGCCGTCGCCAGCGGGGGCGGGGAGAGGAGCGCGGGCGGGCACGGCATACAAAAAACCGGCCTTCTGTACTCTCCTGCCCGCTCTGCCCCCGAGCTCACGAACTCGATTAATTCCGTGTTTCACGAAAACAAGCTCTTGGGTGAGGAGTTAGGCGGCCGAGGGACGGGAAGGGACGGGGAAAAGCACGGGTTTGCCCTCCGCGCCGCGGCAGGGACGCGCTCCGTGGCTCTGGCCCCGGACTGTGGCCCGGCTCCGTGTCCCGCTACCCTTCTCCATCCCGCGCACCCGCGGCAGGTCCTGGGCCGCAGCACGGCGGGCCCTTCAGCCGGCCTGGCCCATCCCCCTGGCCTCCAGGGCAGGCCGGGCCTCCTGGGCAGCGCCTCGTCCCCCTGCCGCGGTGCCGTAGTTGCCCTTCCCCGGAGGCTGGAGAACAGGAGGTAACTTCCCCTGCTTACGGCCCCCTGGCTGTCCCCCAGTTCCCCCGGGCTGTGCTGACCCCTTTAGGTTAGCCCGGTGCCGGGCCTCCCCTCACCTTCCTTCACTGCCTGCCCCTGGTTACGGCCAGCTGTCGGCACTGGATGGCCTGTTGTTTCGGGAATTGGCCTGAAAGTAGCCCAAAAGTTACGTCTTGAGCCCAAAGTCTGAAATTTGGGTGGTGCTTCTGCTTCTTTTCTCTGGGGGTTCATCTCCCTGCCTGCATGATGGAGAGAGACTTCAGACCAGGGCCGGTCATGACAGGACAAGGCAACAGTTTTAAACTAGAAGAGACTAGGTTTAGATTAGATATAAGGAAGAAATTCTCCACTGTGAGGGTGGTGAGGCACTGGCACAGGTTGCCCAGAGAGGCTGTGGATGTCCCCTCCCTGGAAGTGTTCAAGGCCAGGTTGGATGGGGCTTTGGGCAACCTGGTCTAGTGGAGGGTGTCCCTGCCTGCAGCAGGGGGGTTGGAACTAGATGATCTTTGAGGTCCTTTCCAACCCAAACCATTCTATGATTTTATGATCTTTGTCTTCATGAAAAAAAAATATCAGAGAAGGTGTTTGCAGGAATAGGCAAAGAAGAGTTAGAAATATTCTGATGACTGAGCAACAAGACTCAAAGTTTGTCAAGAGTTTGCTGATACTGGAAATTACCTGGTATATAACAGGGTGAGAATCAAGTACCTTCTCTGAATTGCTCACTCCCCAAATTGTGTTCCATTCCAGATCAATATCCAAACCTTAAATGGTTTGGGCTGTCTCTTGTTCTCCTTTTTCATCCACACAAACACAAAATCAGTCCTGTTTTTAAATGATTGAGTATATTAGTATTCTCATCATGCATGAAACTTACTCATTGCTTGTTATCATCACTTATTTCACTGCCAGCTGAGTAGCTGGTTTGAAGATGGCAGTCTGTCTTCAAAACAAACACAATGAAGTATTTCTTCACCCAAGTTATATGAATGCTGTGGAATTTATCACAGAGCATTGTGTTGCTAAAGTTTTGCAGGGGTTCAAAAGCAGTTGAGCAAAATCCTTCAAGGCGTATGAAAGAAAAACTTGTATTTGGCTAAATAAATCCATGAACCACAGGCTGCTGGAGGCTGGGGAAAGCATTAGTGGAAGTATCATTTTATGTTGTTATAGTTTGTCATTTCCCTAGGCAGTCTCCCTGCCAGCTGTCTGAGGCATAGCACTAGGCTAATGGACCCTTGGTTTGAGGTGGCAGAGTCATTTCTTGGGTAACCCCAGCTCCTAAATTATGTGCCTTTAAGCTGTCTCCCAGATGCTGCTTCCTGCTGTATGTGCTTGTGTATGCGGATAGAAGGCTTATTTTTGGTCTAGTGGTGTTGCTTTTTAATACTGCTTCATTACTCTATCAAAACTGCTTCATTACTCTGAAAATCTGGGCAGCAAGTACCATGTACTGTTTATCCATGTAACTCCAATAGCTTAGCAGCCACCTTGCTACTGCAATGTGCTAGAACCCATTTCCAGTGACACTGGCAGGCAGGAACATGTTTTGGTTCAATGTCTCTTGGCTTATTTGTGATTCTTCTCTACTATAATTAGGACATAGCAATGTATTAGAAGGTAAATTACAGATGTAAAAATTATATTATTAAATGGAATAGTTCTTAAATACATTTTTATGTAACAGTGTTACAGCTCTTGGTGATACATACTTTCTAGTTCTCCTAAGGTTTCTATGGATATCCTTTCCAGGGGATTGCTGGCTTCTCTGCTTCTTTTTGTGTGAAGCCTCTCAATTTATTCCATACTGAGACTGGGTTTTTAGGTCACTATAGCTTCTAGGTTTTGCCAAGAGGAACTGGTGCGTTCTCACTGGAAAAATGTGAACAATGTAAAAATGTGGTGGTAAAGAGCAGGAACTTAAAAGCAAAAATTATATATTTAACAAAAAGAGCATAAGAAACTGAAAGAGAAAAGGTAAAAGTAGCAGAGGAATATGCAGACATATTGTGCTCAGGATGTTGGTTGCTCAGGACAGAAGCATGTGGGAACTGGGCAGAGCAGAACTGCATGCCTGTGATATGTGTTGCACCTAACTTGCAGTCTAACAGTTCATCTATCTACCCTGGTGTTCTGGGAGAGGCTGTGGCCAAGCTACCAAGTCATGCTGCAGGTACGTACTGATTTTGGGAGACCAGCTCCTGCTCAGGGAAGTTATTTCTTTGAAGAAGAGGAAAGCAATGGAATTTAGCCCAAATGTATGGCATCTATCTTCTGACATTTGACCAAGACGTGTAAATCAGGAGCTAGGTTACGCTTTATACATGTGATGTCAGTGTAGGGAAAGAGGATTTTAGTACTTGAATTGCTTTACAGAAGTTCTTAGGACCTTGTATTAATTATACAGAGAACCTATGTTCTCTATGTCCTTAACTTAGTTTTTCAGTTGTGTTGAATGAATCCCCAGCTCCTGGGCCTGAAAAATCTGCCAAAGAAACCAAATGGAAAAGCTGTACTTTAGCTTACTTACAGCATCTAATCAACCTTCAGGATCTTTCCAGAGCATCTGGTTTGAGAAGGAAGGGCTGACCAGGCCAGTGACTGACTGCATGAAACTGTGCAAGTGACATTTTCATTTAGATTTAGGAAAAGACTTGGGAATGATATGGTCTAATTTGGCAGGAAAGTGGGGGAAAAGACTATTATTAGATGTGCCTAACCCTGAATAGAGGAGGTGCTAGCAAATTACTGAACCTTCAACTGGCTGAAGAAGATTGATACATAATCCTTCAGTAATTTCATTTTTATAAGAAGCTCTTTTTTTTAATTTCTTTTCATTTAATGCTACCCCCTCCTAGCCTTTCTTTCTTTGGAACTTTTAAAAAACAAAAACTGAAGGAATGAACTTAAAATCACACTAGAATAATCATTTTCAAGAAAAATCTAAATATTAAATAGGCAAACAAATTGTTCTCAAGTCAGAAGACCTGCCATCTTGAGAGGCAAAGCTCATGAGGCAGAACAGAGACTTGGGATAATGATGGGAATTTTTCTTTCACTTCTAGATCATCTGTTCTGATTTTCACCCCATTTGGGGATGAATGACTGGCTTGCAGAAACAGAAGAACAGGTATTGAGCCTTTCAACCTCTCTGGGTTTACGCTGACCAAAAGATCAGTCACAGTCTATCAGTATAAGCCACAGTTTTAAATCTTACGTTAGGATGTGAATGTAAGTCAGAGACCTTACCACCTCTAAATTACTGTGGAAAAACTGAATATCACAGTGACATTTAAGAAAGGGATCCTTTCATCTGAAACTTGCTTTTTGTGGTCCAGCAGCAGTTGCTTGAAGTACACTTACTTTCTGGAAGTTGAACTGCAAAATTAGCACCCTTGTTAACAGTATCAGCACATAGGACAAAGACAGGTTTGTGGCTGAATTGCTGCTTAGCGGCTGTGTGGTTTGGATGGTTGCTAGGTGTTCTACAGCTGTCTTGGAGATAAAGAGGACTTTTTTGTTAATAAGACTGCCAGTCTACTGCCTTTCAGTGTGCCTAATCGTACTTGCTTAAGGAAAAAACAGAGAGGACAGAGGCATTTAAACAGGCAGTGTGTTCTTTGTGGATATGCAAACTATGTATGACTTACAGCAGAAGTTTGTTTTTCACAGGACAAAACGTGACAATAAATGACTGCTGTCCCTTAACTAAACAGGGGGAGGGACTTGTGAATCTGTGAGGAAGATTATATAGACTGAGGCCTGAACTCTGAACCATTAAAATATCTTCTCCAACCAGTCCGACTGGGAGCACAGCAGAGAGATTGACTGGGGAAACTAAAAGCAGCAGAGATTGCTGCTTTTGCATATGCATACCTTGAATATTAACCCTTTACCTATCCCACTGTTTTTCCTACAGTTGGGGGCTGTAGAAACTGTGAAAGGAGGAGCAAAAGGAGGAAGATTATCCATTATATTTTTAAACAGGAATCTGAATAGGTTCCCCAAGTGCACTTGGGGAAAGTGCCTGTGGAAAGTAACACATTTCAGTAAAGAACGCATTTAAATGAGGAATTGTCCTTTGCATTTTACCCACTTTTTAATGGGGAATGAGGTATAGGACAGATCCCCTGCTCTTTCATGGAGAAAATATTTCAGAGAGTCAGTGCAAGTTAGTACAAGAATAAGAGGAAAGCTGAAACCAGAGCCTGAGCCTGCCCTCTGCAGCTGTAGTCATCTTTCTAGCTCAAGAAAATTTTTAGTCCACATGCCTCTCCTGGTTTCTCAGGGGATGAAAGTCCACATCTGTTATGGTCCCAAAACCAGGACAACATCACAGAGCTATTTCACTAATACTATTTTGCCCACTTCTGCCAGTCTCTGTAGAGAGATCAAGCAATGAAGAAAACCACGCCTGGTTTTCACCATTTTGCACACATGGACAGTAAATGCCAGATGGAAGAATAATCCCAGAGAGAAGTTTAAGATGTACTGGTGTACAGATGTGCTGATACGCAGTCTCTCTTACGGGTAAATTAACTGTTGTGTTTCAGTATCTAAAGCTATTGCCTCTATTGCAACTAAAATTTTCCCACAACAAAATACTGTATGCAGCACCAAAGTGTTAACAGGAGTAGGTAAGTTTTGCTCAAACAGTTGGCAGAGATCATATCTTCTGCATTTTCCCAAAGCCACCTGCGTGGTGGTGTTGATTGTGAAATGAACTTTGTCTCTCAATGATAGGTCTCATATTGTTTCCTCTTGTGATAAAACTCTCCTCTCACTTGTATGAATTAGGTAAGAAAATAATCTTGTACAGACTCATATAATGAGGAGTCAGGAATCTGAAACTCTTTAACACAAGATTTTTCAGTGATAGAAGAGGGCAATCTTTGAGCTAATGGAGGGAGCCTGCAGGCCAGCTACTGAGACTCACATACATGAGTTGAGTGGGAAGAAAGTCCCCAGAACTAAAATGCTGAGGAACTGAGGTTGCAATGAAGATTATGCCACGCAGCTGCTGAGGACTGAGAGCAGCAGCAGAGCACAAGGGTGACCCCAAGGGCATCATAGCAGGAAAAAGTGACAGAGCAAGTTTAAGATTATCTGGACTGATTGGGGACCTCAGAATGGATTTTGAAGGGAGTTTGTAAGTGAGGGTCATTGCCAGGGCTGTGTGGGAGCTCCGGGCTGGACTGGTGGGAGGAAAGGGCAGGGAAGAGCTGATGGTAGGGCTGGAAAATGCTGGCAGAATGCATGGACAGCCCAAGCAGGAGGGATACAAACGAGCAGGGCAGAATGTGAAAAAAAGCCTGCATTGCCGCTGCCTGTTATAGCATGTTTTGGTATTATTAAACTTTTCTCTCTTTCTTCATTTGCAGATTGTGTTCCTGATAGAAAGCTTTTTCAGCATCTGGAGTCTGAGGGGTTTTGTACAGATTTTCTGTTCCAAGAACCCATTTTTTTCTAAACGTGAACCTGTAATCTGAAGTGTATGATTTCTGTTTGTTACGTTAGCCTATCCCTCTTGATCTGTGTTTGCCTGCCTTTCAAATTATGCTCCAAGTCCCCGCCCGTGGACTCTTTGCTTTGCCTCTGTCATCTGCAGGTGAGCAGCTGGTGCGTAGAAGCCAGGCAGACCCGTTTTACAAGTGTGTGGCTACCTGTCAGTTCCTGTGTTGGACATATACTCACACAATCTCCCTGAGGAGACAGCTGAGAAGACCTTGAGGAATAAGGAATTGACGCTGGTCAGGTCTGGGGTAGGAAAATTAGTGAGGAGGAACTTAGTCATAAGAATTACAGCCACACAAGGCAACCATCAGCATTATCAGGAGAGGCCTCAGAGAAACTAGGAACTGGCAGCAGGCAAGTTTCAGGAAAAGACTACCGCAGGGCAAGAGAAGTGGTGTAATTCAGGTAAGTGAGTGAAAACACTGCTGGAAGATTAGCTAATGAATATTTTTTTAAAAGGATTTTGATTAACATGAATGTGACCTGAACTAGGATATAGCTGTACCTTAAAGTCTGTATGTCTGTGTTTGTATGTATATACATCTGTGCATGTATTTACTGTTTGTATTGAAGTTACTTATAGTTATAAATTTCTTTGAGCATAACAATACTGGAGTTTGAGATAAAGAGATATGTCCTCTACAGCAGGTTTATTTAAACAAAATAACTTCTAGGCACATTTTAAATAGGAAGAAAATAACAAAGGAATTAAGTTTCGTATAAAATTAGTCTCAGTTCACTGAAACAATGCAGGGTGATGCTATGCATATGTGTGCGTGTTTGTATAAATATGTTCGGTGTTTGGTTAAGTAATACATGCCTAGGGCTGGAATCAGAGCTAATTAGCATTTGACTTCCAGCACTGTTGATTGTAAGGAAGCTAACTCTAATCCAAAGTGGTGCAGGTATCTAGATTTTTCTATGTGTTCACCTGTTTGCATGTCTCTGTGTGTGTGTGCATGAGCTACTGATTAAATTATAAACAAAATCTATGTTAAATGCACCAAGAAACATCCAAAAGTTGGGAAATTGTGAAGCTGTAGTTTTATACACAGCTTCAGCTCAGTTTCCTTGTTGCTGCGCATTTATGAAAGCAGATTCACATTCCGTTTCTTCAGCTGTTATGCAGCAATGTGATATCATGCAGTATTTTTATCATACGGTGTTTTTTACAAGAGCCACATGTATGCATGTAGCTCTTTTTGCTTTGAAAAACTCCTTCATTCTTCTTAGGTATTGTCACAGCTTTTGCTGTCACAGTTTTTCAGAGTATCTGTATTGAGTTTGTGCTAGAGTTTTATACAGGCTTAGTACTGATAGTTACCACCAAAATCAGAAGTCAGTCAGTAAGAAGGAGACAGAATGGCAGGTGTTTTCAAAAGTAGTGTGTGATTTTGACTACACAAAAGGAAGTCATAGGTAAGAGTGTGCTTTTGAGAGTCTGGCCTCTAGACTTTTCAGATTCCAAACAGCCTGCTCACTAAGGGCAGGTTAATGTATTCATCTTTTTTTAAATTATTATTATTTTAACTTTTCTTTTGCAGATTACCTGTGAGGAGTAACTTTCTGTGACCTTAATTCAGGGGGAGTGTGATCAAGGTATGTGTTATTTTTCAGAAACTATAGTAGACCATGTCTGCATTAGAAAAAAATTTTTGTGTTAATCACCATTCAGTTTCTGTACTGTTTCACACTTCTGTATTCTGACTTCCTCACACTGCACAAATAAATTAATTTTTGTGAGATGATCTCAGTTTAAGCAAAACTTAGCACCATGAGAACTTGCATATCTCCACTGATATGGTGCCAGTTTGGACTAACCTTGTTAGCATAAAAGCACAGCAGTGCAGAGTCCTTCTAGCGACTGCTGACTTTGCCTGTTTTTTCTGCTCCCTTGAAAAGGAGCCAAGTTTGCCCTAAGTAATTCACCTGCTCAAATAGCAGCATGGACCTCATTATTTGCTGTTTTCTCTATGGTCTAGCTCTTCAGAAGTGGTCAGCCTAATTTTCTTTCACTCCTTTAATATGCTTTGGTAGCAGCTAGCCTAGGTTTGATGTTCAGGTACTGCTTCTAATTGTGGTCCAGGATAAAATCTTGAGTCACTGTATGTGATTTTTTGAAACACTTTGTTTTCTTATAGGATGTTATGGCTTCCAGCTGTTGGAAAAGTGAGTTAGAGTACCAAATCTTTATAGCTGACACATTATTACAGCCAGTACAGCAAACTGCAGGATATAATCAGTAATCCTTGTTCAGGACAGAAATGAGGTGGCTCTGGTATGTTATAACCTGGATTGACTGGCCAGAATTTCCCATTCTACACAGCTGGAGATGCTGCTCGATAGCCCAGAGGTGCCTTATGGTGAGAGATGAGATGACTTGATGGGCCAGGCAAACCTTGCAAAATTGTCACGATCTGAGGTTTTCTGAACGCAGAAGAGGCAGGGTATGTAATCTAACAAATACATAGCTTTTTGCAGAAATATGTTCTTATGGCATCAAGTTGTTAGGCTTGAAACCTGTGGGACTTGTTTTTTTTGTTTTGGATGCTGCTTTTAGTAAAATGGTGGACAGTACAGGGGAAGAAATCTCAGTTTTGCTGTTTGCTTGTCCATGGTGTTTTTCTTCTCCCTCTTCTCTCACATTCATTGCCCACAACTGCTCCGCTGTCCTGAGCCCACACATTGTGGTTTCACTGCCATTTTGGTTTCTGCATTTCCCTGGTAGCTCCCCTCCCTTTCAGCTGTACAGCTGGGGCAGTGCCCTTGTGCATAGTTGTGGCCTAAGCCTTGACTGGTGGCCATGTTCAAAGGTCATATAAAAGAGGAGGAAAATAATAAAAGTAGTATGGAAATGATGACTGGAAAAGCTTAAAGGTATAGTTCTGCCACTGGAAGAAATTAAATAGAAGACATCATGGTTAAAGGATTTATTTTGTCTTTTATCAGGCAGTATGCTGGACTGAAGTGAGTAATTACTCAGCTGTTCTTTACGTGCCTGTAGTCATATTACAGTTGGTCCTCACAATTAGTGCGTGAAAAACACCTGTAAGAATATTTTTATAATAAAATGGTGTGCAGTTAATGCAGGCCAGGAAGTCTGGAGAAATAACTGCATTAACTTCCACATCAGCTCATAGCACAGTTTAAAAGGTCTAATGAAGTCCAAATGAATCTTAACCTTTATTTTTATCATATTTAATTAATTTAATCAGTGATTTCTTTAGACAGAATAGCTAATCAGTACTCAGGGATTTACACATTTGCATTGATGATGGGAACTGATGTTAGTTCCCAAGTCAGACATATTCACTGGCAAAACTGTGTATTTACCATGAATATGTACAACATCTTATTTTCCTGAACATAGCAGGAGCAAGTAGCAGTCAGGTTCTCTGCATGCAGTTCTCAAGCTGTCTGTTCCCATATATTCCACGGACACATAAGACTTTGTATTTCTCTTTCTTTTCAGTCTTCAC
Source organism: Grus americana (assembly GCF_028858705.1). NCBI lineage: Eukaryota > Metazoa > Chordata > Aves > Gruiformes > Gruidae > Grus > Grus americana. Next base: position 16,042 of record NW_026561561.1, read on the forward strand.
CACAATGTCTGTCACTCAGGCATCTTGATTTTTATGTCCTGGCACTTTAAATAGCATAAGTTGAGCCTGATGAGAAATTAAGTCCATAAAATGTGAGAGAGGATTGTTTATTTTAGGGCAGATCACGTTCCCAACCCAGTTTACCACATTACGGTGTGAATGTTTGTGCTAGCACTCAGGGGACAGCATACACATGGGAATGAATGACAGAGGACTGGAAAAATCATAGTAAGGCTTATGCTCTGCTGACACAGGGAATGGTTTCACAATCCAGCTTTACACAAATTAGCCGTTCACCACCCTGGGTAGTGGGAGATCTGTTTTCCATGTTCCTGCTCCTGGATGTGTGCTCCTGCCGCTTCCTTGAGCCTGGGTTGTTGAATTGCTTTGTGAACTAATACCACTCACTAAAATGGCAAAAGAAAAGTTAGTTTTTGCTGGCTTAGTGGTTTGACTAAGTTTATCAAGTGATCAATTGCACAAGCTGGGAGAAAAACAAGGAGTGGGAAGAGGGCAGAGAGAAGAGGTACTCCTTTTTTTTGCCATTGGTGAGCACTTAATTCAGCTCAGCTTCATTCACAAAACCATAGTCATATTCAGTATTGGGGCCTCCACAACTGCCACCTTTTAGCTACTTACTCCTGTGCCCGTGTTGCCCTCTGTGCTTTGTCTAAATCGCCAGGGCAGCAGATCAGCTTGGCAAACAAACATGGCTGAAAACAGAAACACCACCTTTTTCCCCAGTGTTCATTCTGTTGGCAAACATGCACAGAGGAGCTATGTCAGTGTAGGGCAGATATAGGGGCTAATTAACTGTCTCCAGGCTGTGAAACTGCTGTGCCATGCACAGTCCACCAGTCTGCTAGCAGCAGTTTGCAAATGCTGTTGACTGCAGGTTAGCTTCTGCTAGGGTTTTGCCTTGTATCTCTCATTGTCTGAGGGTAGCTGCTGCTGCTATTTCTAGATTCCAGGGTCTTCGTTGTATATTTAGCCTGGACATGGGGCTTTGGATTCAGATACTAGTCAAAGAAAGGCTCGACTGCCATCATTGTTGCAGTCTGCTTGAAACTGTGTAGTATCTGAACATTGTTAATAATACATGGAGTATTGCCCTCTCAGCCACTGAATCTGCCGCGATTCGTACTCATTTCCCTCTGCCACAGCAAAAGCACCCACATCTCTCCAAATCTGTTTAGTGCAAACCCTGTTCCCTCCTTCTGAGCTGTAGTCAGGGGAACAAGTACCTTTTCAAAACTCATTTACGAAGACCTTCACAGCCCCTTGTTGCTCTCATTCAGTCCCTTGCGTTGAGATGCTTTGTTCTAGAAAAGCTCATTTGCTTTCTGGTCACTGTTATTAAAGGGAAGGTGTCTTTCAGGAAGGCTTTGGAGTCTGAAACTGAGTGGGAACATACCACCCCTACCTTGAGCCTTGGCATTCTGAAGGAAAAGTGGTCTAGTACTGTGCTCATTACCTATCGTGCTTGATTTTTGTATTGCACTGCCAACTAGTTTTCTTAAATAAGGTGTTAAGTCACATTGATGTGCTGCACAATAGAAGACCTGATGGAAAAAATGCATGTCCAAGAGAAATAGGAAAGTTCCAGGTTTTGTGTAAACAACGAGTTTCAACTGGAGGAGGAAATCAGAATAATCTGAAAGATTAGATAGGCCCAGGCAAGCAGAGCAGACTGTTGAAGCAAATATGGTTTTGAAAGTAAACAATGAAGAGAAATAAAGATTCAACAATTCTAATGAGTGGATTTCAGTGTGTGTAGAAGAGTAATAAAAAAACCAGTGGAATTACTAAGATGACATTTACTTGTGATTGACAAATTGTTCAATGCAAATTCTAAATTGAAGTAACACAGGATAAATAATACGGTATTCATAATCTAGACAGCACTGGTCTTGGTACAACTTAACACCCAGACGAGAAAAATCAGAATTCCAGTGAGGTTTTGAACCTCTTCAGGTATTTTTGTCCCCCTTATCCTGGCTTGATACTGGAAAACTGGCTTCATGTAATAAAATAAATATTTGAGCACTGCCAATATGTTTTCTGTTGTGTGGTGAGTATGCACCTGTACATTGAAAATGTTAATTCCACATCACCTCCATGTGTCCCCTACTGGTAGACTGCAAAAAACATTTGTTAAATGTCTAATGTGAGATCTGTGGATTTCTGAGTTACCACTCTTGTTGTGAGGATGGAAATTTAGGAACTGCAATAATGTTGCTGTTAGACAAGTAAGCTGCAGAAAGAGCTAAGTATGAGAATTCATTTGGTCTTGGCCTGGAAAGTAGCACTGAAAGGCACTTCAGAATTATCTTATTAAATGCAACCTCTTTTCCTGCTTCCTGAGTTTTGCAAGAGGATAGACGCAAAGGGTGTAAATGGACTTGTCTAATCAGACTTTTCCAGTGGTAACACCTGTGTGGCTCCGTAAGCAACAGCAACAAATAGGAGTGCCAGTGCAAATAAAGCGCCAGTGGCTGCCAATGTTGTTATTTCTGGATCCCATAATTCTGCCCTGACTATGATTAGAAAATGTAGGTGCCACCCACTGGCATCACTGATGGGAGGTGCATAAAGGAATAGGTAGGAATCTTTTTTACAGTGAGGGGACCAGTGTAGACATGGTTGCTGCATCAAAGCTTTTTTCCATGGATCTTTGCAACTGTATGAATGTGTTTCTGTGTAAGTACAAGTTGGTATGCACGTGGTTATACGTACCTGTGCATGCACATTGTTTAAATGTAAGTGTGCATTTCTGCTGAGCATCTGTACAAAGTAAGGCCATTAGCTAGTGTTAAGATGGAGCTTGGACTGTTTATGACTCAGATTATACCACATGATTGCTGGCAAATGGTCCTAAAGTCTATTTTCCTGTGATGCCATCATGGCTGTTCATATGTGTCTTTCGTATCTGTGTGTATCTGAAATGTATCTGAAGCTAGGACTGTTCCTTTTACAGTAATACCTGTGTATTTGTGTGTAAGTGTTTGTATGATGTGTTACAGCCAAGGTAGGCTGACTGAAAGCATGCTTGCTTAAAGAGTGTACCTGAAAAGCTTGGTGTTGCTGTATTATTGCTCCTTTGACTGGATTCATGTTGTAGCCACACCCTGAAACCACATGAATTTGCTAGCATGTTAAGAATCAAAGGAAATAAAAAATGAAACACACTTTTTGTGATATCTTAAAGTGCAGATAGTTTCCATTTTCCTTTTTCTGCTGCCTCTGTTGTGCAACTGATAAAGCATAATTTCACCCATTAATTTTAAGCATGAGAACAAACTGTTTAATATTTCATCCATCACCAACTTCCATAAAACCATATTAATATCAGTCAGAATGCCATATATTATTATTAAAATATGCCATTGAGGTTAATTGCCTTGAACTTATAGCTGAAAATAAAGTACCTCCAGGATAAAAGTCCCAGTGCCTATAAAATGTTCTAGATTATACTGTTTGTGAAGCTGTTAAGTCTTAAAATTTTTGGCAATATTTATAAAAACAGTGGCTAAATGTACATGCCTTGCCTTTCAGTGTCAGTCATCACTCTTCACCACATTGGTTTTTGCAATTTAGAAATAGTAGCCCAGGTCCTGTGCTGATGTAAATCAATGCAGTACGACAGAGCCTATTCCTTAGTGTGCCCCTGCTACACTAAGTAGACGATCTTTACTGAGGACGGAAGTCATATGGTAATATCAGTAAAGATCGTCTACTTAGTATAGCAGTGGGGTATCTTCTAAAACACGTATGTTGTTCTCCAGAGAAGAAACAAAACCACATACACCTATTTGACCTGAAATACAATTTTCTACAGGGGTAGTCCCCTTGTAATGCAGAACAGCTGAAATTCTACGTCAGGGATGCATTTTGGGAGGCCTGCAGCTGATCTGCAGCCCTGGTGCAACTCAAAGACACTGACATACACTGGTGAATCTAAGCCTGTCTGAGTGGGGTTGTACACATGACACACAATCAGGTTTTGTGGGTGTACGATTGCAGATGCTAAGGGATTAGTGACAGCTGGAAAGGTGCACGCTTGCACAGGCTCTGTATTTTCAACTACGAATGCAGGGGAGTTCCAGATGTTGTCCTTCAGATTACTTAGAGACCTGGCAGTGTTAAGGAGTCGGTACCAAAGAGCCCTAATGACAAGACCTTTTTCTCCTTGTCTTGTGGAGCAATAGTACAAGTTGTGGCGGGGGCTGTAGTCAAGAATGACAGACATTTTGTGTGCATGCTGCTGATCTGTTCTTTTGTTATGGACCAGAAGATAAAATGCTGGGCCATTTTGGCATCTAAGAAGTGTGTTAGCTAGGAGTGTATTTGCTTTAAATATAATTAAGTTCATGACTATGAATTTTTATGCATATGCCAGCCTTTAGGCCTAAGGGTACTCGATTGCTTGTGAAGCACTGTGGAAAGCCTAATCTTAAATTCTCTCTGGTCATGCAGTCTACCATTCATAGGATTTGATAGTGGATATCCTGTATCATTCTCTAAGCCTTGAAGTCCCAGTGTTGCTTCTTCACACAACCGCTGATCATAGGAGTAGAAAGTTCCATATTCAGCTCACTTGTTGCTTCATAAATCATCCTTCCTCCTGATAAATTTCATTAATATTCTTTGTCTGTGCAGAAGGCAGAGGTCAGAGACCCACTTGCTTGTAATTGAACATGGCAGGACATGTAAAAAGATTCACACGCATGCTACTGGAATGCAACAGCAATGACAAGCTATGTGGTAAGATTCACAGGTTCCTTTAATAAGCTTTCACATGCTGAGCAGGAAGGCCAGCTTTGCTAAAAAGTGGGCCAAGCCCTTTCCCCTCCTCCACCTGCATCCCATCCTGCAGAGAAGGATTTGACTGAGCTTTCCCTGCATTGTGTCTCAGGGTGGAAACTTTTAAGGGGATGCAGCCTTTGTGGTGGGATTCATATCACATAATTTTAGCCATTTTAGAGTATATCTGCTTTGAATGAGACATAATATAGCCATTAAAGATTCCCTGCTGCTTCCCTAAGGATCAGTCTTCTGAGATTTTGATTTAATGACTTTCTGCCATCTATGGGAACTGAAATGTGGTCTTGCCCTATGCAAAAATAGCACCACCTGCAAATCTGGGGGCCTAAGAGAGTTAATTACCTGCAACATCTTTGTTAATTGCAATGTCTTCCAGTCAAATCCAAACCAGGTGACCACTCCCTGTTTTCTTTAAAATGCTCCCTATAATTTTAATGGAAGGATCTGAACCTGTAATTGCATCTGTATTTGCAATGGCACAGCAATATCCAGCCCTTCCCATCTCCCTATCCTGCCAGCGCTGGCTCTGTTTTACCGGTGGAGGATACTTACATATGGCTACAATTCCTAGCCTCTATTTTAAGGCACCTAAATAGGTGACCTTAAGTGCAGAAGTCCCAGTAAGTTCATGCAGTTTGGATACTCAGCACCTTGGAAAAATACGATGGCATCACTAAGAGTATTCAGTTTCTATTCCAAGGAGCAGAGGATAGATACACATGCTTTTGGGTTGGAAATTACTGAAATGGGTTATTACTACTTTGTTATACACAAGTAATGTGCATCAGGCAGTGCTGCTTATTCCTTGGCTTCCCATTTTCTTTTTTTGCTGATAGTTGTGCGTGAATATCAGACTGAAGTGATTGTTGTCCCGGTTCTCCTTGTGGGTTTTTTTGTCATCGTGCTAACTGTGATTCTTTGGCTCCACTGTCGAGGGTTGCGAGCAAAGCAGGAGCAATCATCATCGTCTGGACACCAAGGTAACAAAATGTGTTTCAGCCATAGGAAAGAGTGTTGATTTCAGTGGCCAGAAGTCAATCCCATTTCCCCATTGCTTGAGCTGTTAGGCAATAGTGTTTATGGAGAGCTTGAGTGGTATTCAGCAATCCAGTGAACACAGAAAAACTGGGAACCCTGATTTACCCCACTGGCAGTAGTAGTAGTGGAATCTGTCGTATAAATGGATCTGAGAAAACCTAAAGCAACATACCAGTTAGGCTGATTAACATACTGTGGTGACATCACTTGAGAGCTGCAAAGTGTATAACAGCCTTCTATACGCTACTGCAAGGAGAGTTTCATTGGGGTAATTATGAGTGACAGCTGTTTTGATGTAGATCACACCTAGTTAATCCATTTTCTATACTGTCATTTAAGAAATTTAATTTCAAGCTTCTGTCTCCCATTTCCTGTGGGGACAACGGGAAATAGAACAGGGACTGGTGAGGGGGTGGGGAAAGGTTTGTTGGTACCGCAAGCACATGTTGCTGTGTAGAAATGAAAATCCAGTTCTGAACTGATTTGGGGTCTGTAGAGGAAAAAGCCTCTTCAGCCTATATAAAGGGAAACAATTGAGAACAAAGATAAGGCCTTTGTGAGAACACCCTGTGCATGTCACTTTCATAACAACTGGTGATAAAAGAAAATGGTTGTTGCTTTAGCACATGGGAATCAAGTACAAATGCGTCTTATCTAGAAAGTTTACATCATTAAATATACTAGAGATCTCCAGACTCATTCTGCCGTTTCATCAAATAAAGTAGGAGATAAATTCCTTTACCTCTTCAAAGGCCAGGATAGGTAAGATACAATAACAGTTCCTTACTTTGTCCTGATTTCCAAAACAATATGGAGAAAAAAATCAAAGAGGAAGGAAGGACAGGCATTGCCATCTACTGCAAGAGTTCATCTATCTGTTTTTTGTGCATCATGTGTATTTGTTGTCAGTGAATGACAAGAATCAGCAGGAATCTAGCTCAACAGAGAACCGCTATATCCAGCTGAGTGAGACCTCTGTGGAGAGCCTGCTAAATTCTGCATCCTTGACTCTGAAAGAACTGGAGATACCACGAGAGAAACTCTCACCAGGCACCTTGCAGCTGATAAAACATGGCTGCTGTGGGAGCATCTACAGAGCACAACTGGAAATTGGGAATCCTGGGAAGACTAAGACTGTAGTATTGAAAGCCTTACAAGGTGAGGCACGTGGCCTGGATCCACTTTGGTACACATCTCTGTATCAAAGACGTGATGCTGGGCAGAACTTTGCAGTCATTACTGGGCAAGAACAAGCTGTGTTCAGTATCATGTTAGCTAGTCAGAGTGATGTTTTGGTAGGAATGTCTTTGCGGGACTAAAGAAGATTGCCGTTCATGTTGATTTTGAAAGCTACTCACCCTGTTCTTTGCTGTCTCCATTTGGTTGGCTGGTTTGTTTGTTTGTTTGTTTGTTTTTCTTTCAGACCTGGCTAGTCCCCAGGAAGTAAAGGATTTCCTGGGAAGGATTGAATTCCATCAAAATCTTGGCCGTCATAAGAACCTGGTTGAACTGGTTGGATGCTGTGTAGACCAGCTCCCACTTTATATGATCATGGAAGATGTGTCTCTTGGTGACCTGTTGACATTTCTATGGACATGTCGGAAGGTGAGTCAAAAGAAGTGATGATAGAATATCTTCTTAAATTCCTTAGGTACATATCTATCCATAAGTCATAGTCCATAAGTCATAGATGATTTTTTTAATCTCTCCATGCATCCATCTATATCAGTCTAAACTATTACCATTCCCCAAAGAATTTCTACACAAGTCTAAACTGGAATAGAATTAGTGGATATCTTGATTTATATGATATAGTTTGGAGAAGTTAACATAATTTTGTACCACAATTTGGTCCTTGCACAGAGGGAGGTGACCCATGCAATTCTGCTGGTATATATGCTAGGACCTGGTGCTGTTTGTTGCACGTATCAATAACCTAGAAAATGGGATGACAGTGAGGTGATGAAGGTTGCCAATGATACTAGCCAGCAAAGGCAAGGGCTGACCTTGAGGAATTGCAGAAGGATCTTCCAAGATCGAGAGACTTGCCAATAAAAGAACAGATGAAATTCAGCGTAGTTAAAAATGAAATTATGCCCACCTAGAAAAGCAATCCTAGCCTCACATATGTAGTGATGGCCTTATATCTGCCCATTGCTGATGAGGAGTGAAATCATGGGACTGATTGTATGAAAATGTACAGTCTCCTGAAAATATTAACTCAAGCAAAAAAAAAGAAACCAAATATTAGGCGTTATTAAGAAAGGCATAGAAACAAAAGTCTGCTATGTCACTATATAAATCCATCATTCTCTTACATCTGGAGCACTAAATACAGAGAGATTGCTCACTGTCTTATTCAGCAGGAGGACAAGGTGGTAGCAAATAAAGGTAGGAAGTAAGTGCCATGTTCAAAACAAACAAATGGAGGTGGCTCTTCATGAAGTGGGGAGTTGACTAATGGAATTCCTTGCCACTGGCTGCTGTGGATATTGAAAGTTTAATGGGTTCGAGACAAGAGTGAATGCATTCATGGAAGATAACCTTTCAAAGGTTGCTATACGTGTTGAAACCATAACTATCGCAGGAAGTCCTTAGGTTGAAAATAGTTGGGGGCTGGAAAACTACACAGAACACCATTGTGTGCTTACCTTATTCTCTTTCTCTCATCTGGACATCACCTAGGGTCACTGTAACAGGCAGGGTAGTAAGAAAGATGGACTGTTAGTCTCATACCACATAACCATTTGTACATTATAAATGTGCTTTTCTGTTCATCATTCTAATTTATAATATATTTTTCATTCACATGTATTGATTGTCATTCTCCACTGTCAATCTGCCCATTTCTGTCTAACCTATTCATCTGTTCTCCACCCTTAAATGTGTCCACCAGTTGTCTCTAGTGTACTTGTCTTACCCAGCACACCATCCACCCATCAACATCAGCCATCCATGTACCCTTATATTTCAGTCAATTTATGACCAATTGTGAAATTAACTGGGGAAGCATAAGATTAGATAATAGTCATTTTATTAGATTAGAAGGAAGCATTCACCAGTACCCTACAGCTATGGCATTTGTTTGATCCACGGTCTGCTCTTTTGTCCCTAGGATGTAATGACAATGGATGGTATCCCCTATGACCTCACTGAGAGGCAGGTGTATGAAGTTGGACAGCAGGTTGCAGCAGCTCTGGTAAGTCTGCTCACCTTCACTGCATTTTTTTCTTCTTGCTTGATTGCAACACAAGTCTGCATGGTGACGTAAGTCTTGGCTTATGCGCTGAGGATATGCTTTGTTAAAACTGAGCCAAATATGCTTGCATTGTTTTGGTGAGCATACACCTCTATAGAGTGGAAGACAGGCACAAACTAAGTGAAAATTTCTGTCAATTAAAATTCCTTTTAAAATTATCATGATCTCTTTCTTTTCCAACTTTCCAGGCTTACCTTGAACAGAAAAAGTTGTTCCATGGTGACATAGCTGCCAGGAATGTCCTCCTTCATCACAACTTCACTGCTAAGCTCTGTGGTTTGGGCCTGGCCTATGAAACTCACACATACGGTGCCAACTCAGTCACACAGACTGTGCCAGCCAAGTGGCAGGCACCAGAGCGGCTCCTGAAGAAACCCCCCAGCATCAAGGCAGACATGTATGATTTAATTTTTGAACTAGAATTTCATCTGTCTGTCAGGCCTGTCTCTTCCACTCCTTTATGTATCATTTCATGTCCTGAAGTCCACAATAAGGCATGCCTAGTCTCAGCATAATGCTCCACTTTATAGCTCATACCTTCTCTTCTCATTGCTGCAGGTCATGCCTAGTCATTTGTATGTATTTAAGCTAGCTAGCTAGCTAGAACGGAAACTTAACGTTGCTTTGTTGTTTTTTTTTTCAGATGGTCTTTTGGAATTCTACTGTATGAAATGATTACATTAGGTAAGAAGATTTAACGATAATAAAAAAATATAAGGAAGCAGCAAATTAACAAGACCCAAAATCTCAAATTTTAGAATGTAAAGTTGGGCCATTTAAATAAGCATCCTGTTTTTTCCAACTTGCAAAGTCTTGACAATTCCTTTTAGACTTTCTGTCAGTCTGAATTGTGGTGGGAAAAAAATGGACTTTGATAGGGAAGGAAGACATTCTTACACAGAAGCTGCTATCTGCAACTATTACCTTATAGTTTTTCTATTGTCATTCCTTTTGCCCTTCCAGGTGCTCCACCATATCCGGAGGTGCCACCTTCTGAAATCCTATCACACCTGCAGAGACAGAACATTATGAAGCAGCCCTCAAGCTGCCAGCAAGCCATGTAAGCCACCTGCTTTATGGACAATTGAACTTGAGATCTGCAGAGCTAAGTGGAAGTGACACGTACAAAACTAGATCTTAAAGGAGATCTCTGAGTCTAGACTATAGAAACCAGTAACCTGTTAGCTGAGGAGACTTGTTCTCACATGGCTGCCATATCTCCTTACTGGATTCTGCTGCATGAAACCTGGATTGCCAAAGCCTTACTTTCCTGCTTTTGAAATTTGCTCTCGTTTCTGTTTGCTCTTGTCTGCCCTTGCATTTTGTTGCTCCACTGCTTCCCTGCAAGGTGCAGGACTATTCTGCAGTAATCTTTCTCCTCTAAGTTGTGGGATTCTCCCTGAAATGAACAAAGCATCCACGGGGAAGATCAAAGGCATTATATTTCCTCTTGTGAAGACATAATTTCTTTTAATATTCAGTGGCTTTTTCATCCTTAAGGAATCCCGGTTGCTCTTTCAAAAGGGAAGACCAAACAATCTTTTTCCCTTTTCCCATATTCACAGTTGACATCCTGGCAAATGACTGCATGCCTTTGTCCCCACACATTATTATGTGGTTGCAAATTTCAAAGGGTCATTGAAAGAACTGTATATGAACCAGAAAAAGGAGGTCTCTAGACATTTTAAATATGAGATGACTTGACTGTAGCAAAACTTTGTGTTGGTGCTTCTCATTCTCAATGCTTCCCTACTTCTCCATCTTACAGGTATGGCATCATGAAGTCCTGCTGGCAGTGGAACGCAACTAACCGGCCTTCCCCAGCAGGCCTGATCCGGTCCCTACGAACAGCTGTAAAGACCAGCAATGACCATGCAGTACTGCAGGTGCCTGAGCTAGTGGTGCCTGAACTCTATGCTAATGTTGCTGGTGTTGATGTGCACAGTCTAGTGAGAGAATACACTATACTCTGAAGGACCCTTCCACGTGTTAGGAAAGGAGAAGTCTCTGAGTTTGTCCTTTCTAGATGCTTTGCAAGCTCAGAATGAGGTGTGTATGTTGGGAGGGATCCCTTTGTGTTTCAAACACCTTGTATATATATCGGATCTCTCCTCCATGCCAGAAACAACAGACTATTATTATTATTTTTAAATCAACCTGTTGATATCATTCTGCCAGTGGTCATTTGGAAGCAAAGTGAGGTTAGGAAGCTGTAGAAAATATCATGAGAAACTTGAGTTAAAGGAGTATATCGGCTTTGTGTGGCAAGGTTTTGGTAGGGGGGGAGCTGCAGGGTGGCTTCTGTAAGAAGCTGCTAGAAGCTCCCCAAGATTGATAGAGCCAATGCCAGCCGGCTACAAAGAGGGACCCGCCGCTGGCCAAGGCTGAGCCTGTCAGCAACGTTGGTGGTACCTCTGTGATAATATATTTAAGAAATGGTAAAAAGTACTGCACAACAGCAGCAGGAAGAGAGGAGTGAGAAGATGTGAGAGCAACAACTCTGCAGACACCCAGGTCAATGAAGAAGGAGGGGGAGGAGGTGCTCCAGGCGCCAGAGCAGAGATTCCCCTGCAGCCCCTGGAGAAGACCATGGTGAGGCAGGCTGTCCCCCTGCAGCCCATGGAGGATGATGGTGGAGCAGATATCCACCTGCAGCCCGTGGAGGACCCCACACTGGAGCAGGTGAATGCCCGAAGGAGGCTGTGACCCCATGGGAAGCCCGCACTGGAGCAGGCTGCTGGCAGGACCTGTGGCCCCATGGAGAGAGGAGCCCATGCTGGAGCAGGTTTGCTGGCAGGACTTGTGACCCCACGGGGGACCCACGCTGGAGCAGTCTGTTCCTGAAGGACTGCACCCCGTGGAAAGGACCCACGCTGGAGCAGGCGCAGAATGTGAGGAGTCCTCCCCCTGAGGAGGAAGGAGCGGCAGAGACAATGTGTGATGAACTGACCACAACCCCCATTCCCCGTCCTCCTGCACCGCTGGGGAGGAGGTAGAGAAAGGTTGAGCCCAGGAAGAAGGGAGGGGTGCGGGGAAAGTATTTTAAAATTAATGGTTTATTTCTCATTATCCTTCTCTGATTGTGATTGGCAATAAATTAAATTAATTTCCCCAAGTCAAGTCTGTTTTGCCTGTGATGGTGAATGATCTCTCCCTGTCCTTATCTTGACCCAGGAGCCTTTCATTACATTTTCTCTCCCCTGCCCAGCTGAGGAGGGGAGTGACAGAGCGGCTTTGGTGGGCACCTGGTGTCCAGCCAGGGTCAACCCACCACAAGAAGGTTTCTGGAAATCTCTCCCCATCATTTCTGTCCCAGGAAACTCTATCAGTTGGATATTCAAAAGAGATGTCCTGGGGAGTATGCTATGGGGCACTGCCCTATAAGAAAAAAATGTACGGAGTAGGTAACACAAATGGATAGTCACCTGTCCGTTCAGTAAGGACCCATTCAAGACAGTCATGTTCTTGCCTTTTAAGTGTTCAATAAATGTCTGGGATTTCTCCAGTGCTTTATAATCTTAGCTTCCCATGGGAGAATGGGTACTCTATTTAAAAAAACCAAAACAAAACACAAACCCCCTGCATATCTGTGGGTGCAGAAGTTGTTACACTAATGTAATGCATCTTCATATAGAGTATATTTTCCCTGTGGTAGCTGTAGGGCCAAGTGAGTACTCCAAGACAAAAGGTTTATTATCCCATCCTCGTCTCAGGAAAAAGTCCTTACAGATCTGAAGTTCTCAGGGATGGTCCTTAACCAATCATTCCTTTGAGCAGAGCAGGTCATTTGTTCATGTGCTTCTCTTTGGAGTTGCTAATTGCTGGCTTAATTGCTTCAAGGTTTTTTGGGTTAATTGCTTCGGGGGTTTTTTGGGAAATCTGTCTATGGTTTTTTGGGAAATCTGTCTATGGTTATAACAGCTACTGTGAAAACAGGGTGGAAATGTTAAGAGTACTCCCAGTAAGAAAGGTTGATCTACAGTAAAACCAACATATGAGAATAAACGTGTAGTGATGTTGTGTGATTATGGTGCGAATATATTGTAGACTGTACTTATCTCTGTGGTGACACCTGTGCTATATGACTTCTGCAGTGAGAATCTGGATATTGGACATTACCTTCTTAGCTACCCTATAACAAGTGTGCCAATGTGTAGCATTTTGTGAATACCGTGATGATAGCAGAGCTACTTCAAGGTCTTGCATATAAACAACATAGATAACTGGTAATCATATGGAGGATATGAATTTGTGCCCAGTGAGCTCCTGAATATGAACTCAAGCTTCAGCTTAAAATAACAGTATGAGAAATTTTATGTATGTAGTTTTCTTGTAAGCCATTTCTATGCCATGCATTGATGGGTGGATACATTTTGAGTTCCAGACTTGTTTCCACTAACGATTTCAATGATCAGGGTCGTTGCACTTGTGGTTTATGTGAGTGCACATGATTTGACTACTCAGGTAATGGCTGTTCCAGTGCTACTGCAGAAAAGTTAGTAGTGCCGATCCTAAGACTTGCCCTAGGACAGCTGAGGGCTTGAAGTCCCAGTGGAAATGCACCTGTATGTCTTCAGTGTCTGCCTGGAACAGGGTCATGTGTCTTTAATCAAACAAGTGATCTTTTTGCTTCTTCAATATTTATATTTTATAAAACAACGTGCACAAAGCTTATCTGAAAATATGTGGTCATTGGTTTTAATGAATGTGCAAACTTTCAAAACAATCAGAGGCACTTGAAGTCGTGAACTTTTCTCTGCCTTTCAAAAGAAGCAGAACCAGTCTGTGAAACAAATTTTCTTAACTGACTTCTACTGTTTGTGGTTTCTAAGTTGACAGTGTCTTATTTTTTTCCCCTCTGATTATTTTGGCACTTTGAGCAATAAAAGTTCTTGTAAAAAACCCCATAAATGCACATTAAAGGAATAGTTTTACTGTTCTGTGTGAAAAGTGGATTCACTTGATATCGCTCCAATTAGCACGACCCTTGTATGTGTTTGAAGTCGAAGGGCACAGAGACCCGTGAAAGGCTAATTGCAGCCAGTTATATTCACTAGGTTTCAGTCTTTTATGTAGTTGAATCCCTGATAATTTCAGAACAAATTGCAGGCCTGCAGCATCCTACAAGGCCCAAATTAGGTGTGTTAGCCGTGTAGGAAGCAAGACTGAAAAAAAGGTGTGAAAAAAGCTAAATGATGGCTCTTCTAAAGGGGAGTTCACCCTGAAGGAAGTCTTCAACCATCACTTTAGATATTAAACATACATAGCTGTAGAAAGGAGCTTATATTCAGTTTTCCATCAAAATTTATCAGTCTTCTTCCAAGGACACTGTCAAGAAGTTTTCTCTTTTAAATGCAAAATAGCATGAATGGCATGGTTGTTTTTGCTATATCACTTAGCATTTATAAGAAACTACGTTTCCATCCAGAAATAAAAGTAATGTTAGTTCATACAGCATGTCTATCACCACTATCTACCAGAACATTGCGAACTCCATTAAGGAGTGCTCAGTTAGTTTTCTGGCTTTTCTTATGGTGTTGGCTAATTGCCACAGTAATGTCCATAACCACTGTTGCTGTAAATCTGGCTTGAAGAATTGAAACATCATCTTTTCAAAATGCTAAAATAACAACATCCTCTTCTCTCTCGCTCATTTGAAAACAGGTTCAAAGCTACCTGGTAGATTTAAGTCAAATTCACAATTACCAGTCAGATGGTATTTTTTTTTTGTGAATAAACTATTCATTAAAAAACCATTTGCTTGGTTCAAACCTCCCACCCAGGAATGGGATATCCCCAAAGGTTTTGCCAGTGAAAAGTGGGTGTGTTTCAGATACGTAATACAATCTTGGAACCGTGAAGGGCATCCGTAGTGCTGCTGTAGACCTGATGAATAATGCATAGTGGTTCATAGGGAGCTTTGTTAAATGGAGAGATAAATGTGACAAATGCATCACTGTTCTGAAAGCTCCCTATCTTGTTACATCGCGGAAAGCAATGCTCTGGTTTACACGAATCCTCATATTTTGTTTCTGTTATCAAAGCTCTGATCAAGGGAATCCATGGGAATTCAGGATGCTAAGCACCTCACAGCCTCTAACAAAAGATCTGCTTTAGTTTCCCCGGAAAGCAAATCTGTGCCAAGACCCTGCTTATAAATTTGCCCACAGAAAGACATTTTCCTACTATATGATAAGGTCTAAATTAAATTTCCTTTCAGTAAAGTGGCTTGATTCTCAATGTAAGCATTCTTATTCTGGTTTGACTGCCTTTTCCCCAGGCAGGTTTGGTAGTGACTGAATCTAAATCAGATTAAGTTTTATAGTGGCATAAAAGGAATTATACATGTGGAGTTATCCTTGTCTAGCTACACTTCATGCTAATTTAAGTAGTCTATGTAGAAATCTTTTCCACATAGCAGTCTCTGTTCATGCACGGGTCTAAATTTTTAGGGTCAGCATGGACTCATGCATGAATTCCTCCTTAGTGATTCCACTGATGTGACGGCGAAAGTTTTCCTCACTTGTTTTGTGGAGAAACATGGATTTTCAATGAAAGGCATTGTTTTATTTGTTTAATTGGAATATCTTGTTTGCATGAAAAATGTTGATTTTTTTATTACTGTGTTGCAACTTTCTCAAGGTGGCAGGGCCATCTGCATAATTCCCCCACTGGCTTAGTGTGAAACAGAGGAGCCACAACTCCTGCAGAAGTGGCAGAATGGACTTTGCACCTGGACTTTAGCTCCTGGATTTGCAATGCTTCTATCTGACAATTTGCCATCACTGAAAGCATGAGTTTACTGTTTCTTTGAAACAAGCTTTTTACTTTCCTTATGGTAATACCCTACAGAAGAATTCCTCCATCTGGAACAAATGCAGATAACCAGCACAGCTGTTGCATTGCTGTCTCCTGTATATTTGAAGCCAGGGCTCAACGGTAATATAAATTAAAAATTGTGTGAAATCATTTTTTGGGGGGAAAAAAAGTGGGTAAACACATTCTATTTGGTGTTTTCACAGGACAGTAAGAAGTAGCTGAACTCTGTATTACATGAATTAGAATTTATCTGCATTTACCATCCAATATACCACTGCTTTATCCTGCAGACCATCTCCCACCTCTTGGCACCTGCTCTACAGAAGTACCACACCTGTAGACTCTGAAGTGGGAGGCAACGCAGACCCTCTGACTGAGTACTGAAGCCTGGAGCAGTGACACCATGACAGTGAGACCCTGTGCCTGAGCAGATTAGGTCTGCTGAGAGGTAGCACGTGTCAGGCTCAGCAACGGCTGTCTCGCCTTGCTCTGCTGCTCACTGGAGAGAGAGTTTGCTTCTGACAGGACAAGGAAGGAGTAGTTTAGCACCACAGCATGTAAACTGTATGCATCTGAGTCTTAATTTGACTAGCATTGGATGCACCTACTTATACAGGATTGGAGACTGGAAAAGAACGGATTATTTCACTGTCCTTCTCAAATGAAGATGTAGCATGTCTTTCATTACAGATAAAGGTTTATCTCTGCTACCAGCCTTCTTCAGCCATTTGGTCATATTTTCAGTGAGAGACTTAATTAGCAGCAACAGCTCTCCTAAGGATGAGTAAGTTTTGTCCAGTTCAGGCAGAGAGAAAAAAGCCAACGTTATGGTCCAAAAAGTGACAACAGATGGGATGCATGGGTACTTAACATTCATGGTGCGGTTGGCTTCACCACGCTTGGAATTTCTGGAAACCACAGATGAGCCATTAGCTTTTTAAGAGTCTTTTTGAACTATCTAGGCCTCCATAAATCTTTTTCCTGCTACGGTGGGCATGTAGCAAGGGATTCCCATTCAAACACACAGAAGAGAGATACTGCAGTGCTCTTACCTGGTCTTCTGTGGCCACAGAATTGCTTTTTGGTGAGGGTTGTGGTTTAGTTATGAGGATGTGAGAGTACATTCATTTATGCTACCCCCTACAGCTTGTGGTTTTATTTATAGCAGGTACTGCACTACCAAGAAATAGTGATAATCACCAACATTCCCCCCCAAAAACTCTCCAAGACACATAAAAGTGGTAATTTTTTCACATCAGTTAGTCTCATATTTATAGAGTGCTTTAATAGGTCTTTCTACCCCTGACAAAGGGAGGAAGTGGCCTGGGGTTTTCCTCTTGCCTTGTTTTTAAACAGCCCCCGCTGTCATCCACTTCTGCAAGGGGCATTTTACTTCTGCAGCTTTGTGGTTTACATTAGAGGTGTTGCTCTTCTGTTCCCACATCATCATAGCTTCACACAAAGCATGTTACAGCTACAGCTCAGAAGTTACAAGCTCATTCACCTTGCAAGTTTATTATTTCCAGTTCTTCACCAGTACTTTAGATCTGGTTTACTTTCCCCTGCCGCCATCACCCTGCATATTTTGCTCTTTGCTTGTCTTTGCTGGAGCAGCCCTTGACTGTCAGAGCTGCTCTGAGGTGGCATCCTAATAACAAGGATCAGTCATGCTTCACTGCAGCATTCGGTCTTACTGAGGCAAGGGAAGTTTCTCAGATGTCAGACCAAATGGATGTCAAAAAAATCCTTCTTACAGGGTTACAGGTGCCTTTACTTCACACAGGTTCATAAAGGATGCCAGCATGGTTTCTGACCTAAGAAACCAGGCAGCAATGTGACAAACCCCAGACCTGTCCCACAGGCTGCAGTGTTTGCCTTCATTTCCTGTAGTTGCTGCAGTTGGTTGTGAGGCAGGACTGACTGGTCCTGCCACATCTGCCCTCTGGTAGACGGCCTTAAAATTAAGAATTAATGCTGTGATGCAAGAGGAGGACTTGGCTGTACATCTGATTTTGCTTAGATACAACTGTAAATCTGAATACAGTTAAAACAACTCCATATGTAGTTGATTCATACATTTCAGGTAACAGTAGTATCTGTGCTGTCTTGTAGTATGCTTTGAGCTTTCAGACGAAGCCTGACACTTTTGAACTGCTGGGAGAATTGAGATGTTTCTGTTTCTCTTCATACTAATTTGGTGGAGCCATTTTCTAACCAGCCCTTTGGGCCATCAGTAGGTTTCTACTCAGTGTGTAAAACTGATAACTCATATGCAAAACTTTAAATTGCTAGTTTGCTGATGTTCATGAAAATGTTTGAGTCTTTTGTGGCTTAGAGCTTGCTCTCTGGTAATTTTTTCCCAAATGTTAATGAATGCTGTCTTGGTTTTCTTGTAAATTTTTTAGGATTATAATAATTTTATCTCAAATTCCATCTCCAGTGGAAATTATTTCTGTGCAGGATGCTGTATTTCTCTTTATGGGTTTGTTCCTCACACACACACACACACAATTTTGCCCTTGGAAGCTTATTTTCATACCTCTTTTCTTGCAATTCTCTCCTGCAGAACTCATTCCCAAGAATCTCATATGCGTATGCAGCAAGCTAGCCTGAGCTGCCATCACAAGCAACAGTGGCTTGAGTACTGTATCAAAACCATTCTTGATTTAATATCACACACAAAAATACAGTAACTCTTTCTTATTTTGCATGTCATGAGCAATCCTGTGGAGTATAATAGAGTTATTCAATATGCAGCAGAATAGCTGGATTTCATATAGCTTGTCAGCAATCCAAGGACTTTTGAATATGGCTCATGTACAAAACATACCAGGAAAGCAAAGATGTCCAGGAAACATGCTTAGTATAGTCCATGATTGGACTTATGCATGTTAAAATAATTACATATTTTTGGAATTTGTGCCAAAAAAGAAATGAAGGCAGAAGGCTTGAAGGCCTTATCCTCTGGAGAGGAGGTTAAAATAGACTAAACACATATAGGCAGATTTGTGCAGAAAAGCTTTAAAAGGTTTGTAGGCTAGTTTTAACTAATATATTTAAAATACTGTGTGGAGCCGAAATGTGTGCATGCAAGCATTATGTGTGGCAGCAGCTTTTCTGTTCAAAGGTTGTAAAAGCTGCTAGGTACAGCTGATGGCTGTGGAGAAAGAGCTGACTTTAACCAACGCAGGTGCCTTTAGCCAGGTGAAACCAGGAGAGGAGATCACAGTCTTTTCTTTATGATACGCATACAACATGAAAGATGTGGGTGGCGATGGGTGACTTTTCAGATCTGTAATGGCAGCATAGTTTGGAGCTTGATTCAGTACAGATAGATAGCAGGTAAAGAAAGAACTCTTGGAAAACACTGCCAAAATGACATTAAATGATTTGGGACTGACAACAAATACCTATTTTTTTTTTGGATCAAATGGTACTGGAGTTGGAGAATGCTTCCTGAATACCTGTCATGTCTTATCCACCATGGGTTTGCTGCTCCTGTTACAAGTGTTGATAATCTTGTATGATATCCTATTGCAAATTACTGTCCATTCTTGATGGTCTGACGTTGGAATGGCATCTGACCTAGCCTTTGTTGCTGTAAGTGATGGGATACACCTCAGTTATGAATAATTTGTTCAGAAAATCATTACTGAAATATTGCTGTGCTGTGTGGCTGGTTTTGTAGCTCCTTTAAAATTGAGTTTGGTGGTGGTTGGTTTGTAAGTTGTAAGCTCCCTGCCCTGTGGTTGAGCTACAGGCGACGAGCCAGTCAGTAGCAGTTGCAGAAGTACAGTGTAGAAAGCACAACCACATTGTTTTCTTCTGCATGCTTCTGTACTTCTGGAGTGAATCTGACATGGAAGGTATAAACCCACAATTGGCATGTGAAATACTGTACAATATTAGAGAAGACAACAAGGTCTTGAAGTGTTGGATCTTAGTAAGGATGACACATATATGTAGATCCTGCATCTCATATAGTCTCCTTTAAAACTGAAGCAAAAATTTCCAGATTCTGGCTGTCCCAAGAGTCTCACAACTCATGCATCTTCCTTCTTACTTCCCTCTTGGGTTTGATAAATGTTTCTTACCCAGCACCGCTTTTTTTACTGTTCCTGCTGTAAATGCAGATCTAAAGTTCATCCTGAACTCGTTTCTGAGCAGTCAAGACTGTGTGAGCTGTTCAACCTTGAGTGCTAATTTCCATCTTGAAGTGCAAAATTAAAAAAAAGAAAAAAAGGAAACTTGTCTTTTTGTCATGTATGGATTAACCTGGTCAATACAAAAACCTCTTACAACCAAACCAACTCACTTCAATCTCTCCTTCCCTTCTCCACCCTCTGCTTCACTTACAGTAACTACTTCTGACTTTGGGAAACTTATAGCAGACCCATGGTGTGAGAAAGCAGCGTTTAACAGTGCTAGGCTCAAGCTGCAACACTACCAACAAGGCATGTTATGAAATATTTATAATCCTGTTTAGATTAGAATTTAAATTGGTGCACAAGTAATAACTCTAAATTTGAAGTTTTTCTTCTTGGAGCAGTTTTTGGTAAAAGTAAGGATGTCAACATCCAGGGTTTAAGAGCAAAAACCCTCTTAAAGAGGAAGTGAAGAGCACAGGTAGGAGATTGTAGAGCAGTACCTATGCTGGGATTGTTCTTCATGCTAATCTTAAACTAGGAAATTATATGGAAAATACTCTTTCTTGGTTCTTAATTGTTAATCCGTGTAAGGATATTTTGTCTTCAGGGCAACATTTCCTATGATACGACTAACTCCTCCAGGAGTATTCAGACTAGGAAGAGGTGATTGATAGTGTGATTCATCTTAATTAAACCACCTTTTGTTTGCAGGAGCTGCTGAATGCAAATAAGATAATTACGTCTTCAGTGAGAGGAGCTGTATGTTTGTTTCTTCTAACTCAGGGTACATCCAGAGTTATGTGGCTACAGTACAGCCATGTGATCACTCACTGAGCTGCTTTACATGGGAAAGGTAAGGACAGAAGTGTTTGAAAGAGCTCTGCTCTGTGGGATTCTGTGGACTAAGTCAGAAGAAATTAAATTAGAATAATAATCCCCTAGCTGATAGTTTATTTTTGCCAGGCGCCACACTGTAATTCCAATGTAGCTTGTCTTGTTGTCTGTAACAGAGCCTGCTTTCTCTCCTGAGGTAAAGCTGCCAAGTTGCCTCACATCGGCCAAAGCACTTGCCTGCACTGGGATCCTGCCCTGCAACTGGGGTTCCTGGTGATGGTGTCAGAGAGGATTGCTGGACTTCGGGCAGACTGGAAGCAGTTCTAGACTGTGGTTATGGATGATGAAACCAGCACCAAATTTATCTTTTCAGCCATGGTAGCATCACTTTGGCAGAAGCTGGGACCTGAAATGAAGCTCCATTTGTGAAAACGAGAGGGTCATGATGCCTGGCAATTGCTTCATGTTCAGGCTTGTTGTTCAGGCTGATACTGTGAGCACACATGCTGAGATGGTCTGTTTGTGGCCTGTAGGCATCCACTATTTTGGTTTGGTTTGAAATGGCATTGCTCAGTGTTTGTCTTGTACCTGACAGCAGCAAGACATGTGGCAGACAGTCCTGCCATTGTATCCTGCCTGCAAAGTAATTGTGGTGCATGTCCCCGAGTATGCTGACCAGAGCTGGAATCTTCTTGCAGCACCAGTTGCCCATGTCTGACCTTCATGTATATCTTCTTTTTTCTTCTTCAGAGAATAGGTCTAGGAAAATGTAAGGGATGAAATAGTGAGAGGGCTGCTTTGCTTCACTTAAGACTTGGAGTTTTGTGGCATGCTATCAAAGGTATGTTTTACAAACAGACAAGAATGTGTAATATTCTCATTTGTGTATTTCTGTGAACATTTGTACTCAAAATCCTAATGCTCATGTTAATGGTAGGCAGAGAGTGCCCGTGGTTACCTCAGTTCATCACCAAATCCAAAATGAGAGAAAGGAAAATCCTAACATGAGAAACAGAAAATCATGGGAAGACAGACACAGAACTTCACATCAAAGTCAATATTTACATGGCTTTTGCTAGCAGCTGTGTTGTGAACACATTTTGAAAATTTGTGATTACCAGCTGTTTTTCCATCACATACATGTGCATGCAGCCTTGAAAACTCTTGCAAATTACTTGCAGATCATGGTGCTTGATGCAACATGCAATATGCAGATGTTAAAAACTCAAGTAGTTATACAGAAGCTTCTCTGCAAGATTTTGGAATTGGTAACAATATCTCAAAATAAGCTGAGGCTTGAAGGCAGTAGGCATCACAACTCTGAGAACGATCATGGTCAGGACAATGTTTATTCAGTGTGTTACACTTCAGTGTTTATTTAAGTTGCTAACTGATGAGGGAGGTTCTTGTGTGATGCTAGCATACTGCCTCTGTGGTTTTCTGCCCAGCCTGAAGCACATACTGCACGTAAGATAGCAACCTGGGAAACTCGTTTTAAAGTTCTATTATAACAGAGACAATCCTGCAAAAATTTCTTAGGGAAGTTTCAGAATAAGTTTCAAGGTTTAGAGCTGGTCACATCAAATTACACTGCAAGTCTCAGACTTCTCTCAGAAATGCAAGATTTTCCCTTGACGTGAACAGCCATAAAGAGAGGGAAATTACTAAACAGAAGATGTCTGCTGAAATACCGACAGAGAAAATGCCTGTCAGCCTGGGAACGAGGCCTGGGAACCAGAAGCATTCTTGAGAAGTGCAGCTGGCATCTAAGTGTGGCTGGGTACCTAGAAACCCAAAACAGCCTGAGACACCATCAACAAGCACAACAAGAAGGGACTGTAACAGCAACTTATCGTCTGGAAAGGTGAAAAATAGTCTGACAAAAGGGGAAAACATCCTGAGAAAGTAAGAATCAGTAACTGCCATTGGCTGTTCTAGCTGCAAGAACAGGGAAACAGTCTGGAAAAACAAAAATTGGTCTGAGAGAAGAGAAAACATCATCATCTATTGGCTGCCCCAAGTGAGAAACAGAAATTGGCTGCCTCTGTTGGCTGCTCCAGGTGGTGGTGTCCTATGCCCATTTACATCTCTGTGATATAAAAATGACTTATTTTAAACAAAATGGAGCCTCTGTCTCTGCAAACTTCCCATGCTACACATACTTTTCCTTTTCCTAAGCACGTTGAACTCCCTGCATGAACTTTTCTGTGAGATCTCCTAGACAAGTTATTGTCCCTTGCCAGGGATGCCTGGTTGACTCCCAGCTCCATGACGTTGATCATCTTTGAAGTGACCCTCTGCCTGTTATTTTATTGCTACCAATTCTGGGCCCACTTGTGGGGTTGGTTTGGCTTAGTCCCACTTCTGGGATCGGTCTGATGTGCTTGGTACCGCTAATAATATGAACATAACTTTATGTGCATATAAGTAATCTACCATAAGGATATTTGTTGTTGTATTATTGATAAGTTTGCTTTATTAGTGATGTTTCTAGTAACCTGAAATACTATGTATATAGTTAGAATAAGAGAGTCATAGAATCATAGAATCATCTAGGTTGAAGAAGACCCTTGAGTTTATCGAGTCCAATCATTAACCAAACACTGCCTAGTCCACCCCTAAACCACGTCCCTAAGCGCCATACGTACACATCTTTTAAATACTTCCAGGGATGGTGACTCCACCACTTCCCTGGGCAGCCTGTTCCAATGATTGACAGTGAAGAAATTGTTCCTAATATCCAATCTAAATCTCCCCTGGCACAACTTGAGGCCGTTTCCTCTTGTCCCATCACTTGTTACTTGGGAGAAGAGACCAACACCCACCTGGCTACAACCTCCTTTCAGGTAGGTGTAGAGAGTGATAAGGTCTCCCCTCAGCCTCCTTTTCTCCAGGCTAAACCACCCCAGTTCCCTCAGCCGCTCCTCATAAGACTTGTGCTCTAGACCCTTCACCAGCTTTGTTGCTCTTCTCTGGACATGCTCCAGCACCTCAATGTCTTTCTTGTAGCGAGGTGCCCAAAACTGAACACAGTACTCGAGGTGCGGCCTCACCAGTGCTGAGTACAGGGGGACGATCGCTTCCCTAGTCCTGCTGGCCACACTATTTCTGATACAAGCCAGGATGCTGCTGGCCTTCTTGGTCACCTGGGCACACTGCTGGCTCATATTCAGCCAGCTGTCGACCAACACCCCCAGGTCCTTTTCTGCTGGGCAGCTCTCCAGCCACTCTTCCCCAAGTTTGTAGCATTGCCTGGGGTTGTTGTGACCCATGTGCAGGACCCGGCACTTGACCTTGTTGAACCTCATACAGATGGCCTCAGCCCATGGATCCAGCCTGTCCAGATCCCTCTGTAGAGCCTTCCTACCCTCCAGCAGATCAATGCTCCTGCACAACTTGGTGTCATCTGCCAAACGACTGAGGGTGCACTCGATCCCCTTATCCAAATCATTGATAAAGATATTAAAGTCAACTGGCTCCAGTACTGAGCCCTGGGGAACACCACTTGTGATCGGCCGCCAACTGGATTTAACTCCATTCATCACAACTCTTTGGGCCTGGGCTTCCAGCCAGTTTTTTACCCAGCGAAGAGTACCCCCGTCAAAGCCATGAGCAGCTAGTTTCTCCAGGAGAATGCTGTGGGAAACTGTGTCAAAGGCTTTGCTAAAGTCCAGGTAGATAACATCCGCAGCCTTTCCCCATACACTAAGCGGGTCACCTTGTCATAGAAGGAGATCAGGTCAAGCAAGACCTGCCTTTCATAAACCCGTGCTGACTGGGCCTGATCACCTGGTTGTCCTGTATGTGCCAAGGGGAGCTGCTCCAGTGCCAGCCTGACACAGAGCAAAGTGGCAGATCTTGGCACACAGAGAGTTTTCCTGAGGCAGGGAAAGGCCAGGGGAGCGGAGAGACCTGCCAGGAGCTGGAGGCTCTCATGGGAGCCACTGAGGAGGCCTGGGCAGGGCCAGAGCCATGGCGCCCACCCCCATGCCTGTAAAAGCAGCCTGGGGAGGCACTGTGAACAGGGCATGGCGTGTCAGCCAGGGTGTGGTACGGCAGGTTGTGTGGCAGTTTGCACGGGAGGGCGCGCAGGGGAGCCTAGTCCCCCTACCAGCTCAAGAGGTGAGTTCCATTGGTGGTCATCACCCCCTCAGAAGGACACGAGTTATGGTATCCACCCAGCAGAAATCTCTGTCCTCCGCATCCACCAGAATGGACGTGGCAACCCAGACAGAGCTCCCAGGAAAACGTACAGGCACCCAGGTCTGAGGCTGCAGGGATTGCCAGAGCCTGTCACTGGTGGCAGATGGCAGTAGTGAGAACAGTTGTGTGAGGTATGACCAGGTGTATGATCTGCTCAGCATGGTGGCAGAGCTATGAGAGGAAGTAGAAAGGTTAAGGAGCATCAGGCTGAGAGAGACTGGTGGACCCATGCTTTGCCTCCCTGAGACAGAAACAGACACCAGACAGAACCCAAGATCAAGGGCACCCTGTATCCTCCCCCTGCCAGGATGAAGGCAGTAGCTTAAAAGGAAGGAGTGAATGGAAGCAAGTCCACACTTGGGGTGGCAGGCAAACCTCCTCCTTGCTCACCTCACCCTCCCAGGTGCCTCTGTACAACAGGTATGAGGCTCTGGCTGTGGAAGGCAAGTCAAAGGAGGACATGGATGACCGTTGAGCTACACCAGAAGGCCCTCGAACTATTACCCATTACTGCTCTTCCATGTGGGTGGTGATGAAGCTGCAAAATGTAGTGCAAAAGTGATCGAAAGAGACTTCAGGGTCTTGGGACAGTTACTGAGGGAATCTGGCGCACAGGTTATTTTTTCCTCCCTCCTTCCAGTTGCAGGCAGCAACACTGGGAGGAACAGATGGACCCAGTCTATTAATACATGGCTCCGTGGCTGGTGTCACCTCCACAATTTTGGATTTTTCGACAATGAGATGGCCTACACAGCACCAGGCATGCTGGCATCAGATGGGATTCACCTTTCTCAAAGGGGAAAAAGGGTCTTTGCCCAGGAGCTTGCTGGGCTCATTGACAGAGCTTTAAACTAGGAAGAGGGGAATAATATCAGGCTTGCCTGCAACAAGCAGTGGGTTGACACATCAAGGTCAGAGGGACAAGGTGCCAGTGAGGGCCCTCAGCCTGTTGCTCAGAGATGTGCTGGACACACTGCAGCACGCTTGAAGTGTAGCAGAGTTGAGCCAGAGGCTCCTGAGTTAATAGAAACCAATGGGGAAACACTGGTGAAATACCTCAAAGGAATTCCAGCCACTCCAGCCAATAAGTCAGCTTCATCGGGGGCCCAACTGAAATGCCTTTATGGAAACATACATAACATGAGGAACAAACAAGAGGAGATAAAGATATGTGCACGCCTGCAGGTCTATGATCTTATTGGCATCACAGAGACGTGGTGGGATGGCTTCTATGTTTGGAGTATTGGAATGGAAGGATACAGGCTCTTTAGGAAGGACAGTCAGGGGAGATGAGGAGGGCTGTCATCCTCTAGGTCAATAACCAGCTCAAGTGCATGGAGCTCCACCTGGGGATGGATGAGGAGCCGACCAAGAGCTTCCGGGTCAGGGTTAAAGGAAGGGCAGGCACAGGGGACATCATAGTGGGGATCTGCTACAGGCCAATCGACCAGGAATACAGAGCGGATGAGGCCCTCCATGGGGTCCTCTATAGGAGTAGCCTCACATTCGTAAGCTCTGGTCCTGACTCTGAAGTCATAGGGGACTTCAGTCACCCTCATATCTCCCCTCTGTTGGAGGAACAACACAGCAGGACACAAGCAATCCAGGAAGTTCCTGGAATTCCTTGATGATAACTTCTTCCTCCAAGTGATAGAGGACCCAACAAGGAGACGTGCCATGCTGGACCTTGTTTTCACCAAGAGGGAGGGGCTGGTGGGTGGGGGATGTGAAGCTCAAGGGCAGCCTTGGCTGCAGTGACCATGAAATGGTGGAGTTGTGATCCTTAGGGCAGTGAAGAGGGCACACAGCAAGCTCCCTACCCTGGACTTCAAGAGAGCAGGCTTTGGCCTCTTCAGGGATCTGCTTCGTAGAGTACCATGGGACAAAGCCCTGGAGGGAAGAGGGGCCCAAGAAAGCTGGTTACTATTTAAGGACCTCTTCCTCCAAGATCAGAAGCGATGCATCCCAACAATGAGGAAGTCAGGCAAAAACACCCAGAGGCCTGCATGGATGAACAATTTGCTCCTGGACAAACTCAAACACAAAAAGGAAGCCTACAGAGGGTGGAAGCAAGGGCAGGTAGTCTGGGAGGAATACAGAGAAATTGTCCGAGCAGTTAGGGATCAGGTTAGGAAAGCTAAAGCCCTGATAGAATTAAATCTGGCCAGGGACACCAAGGGCAACAGGAAAAGCTTCTATAGGTATGTCAGTGATAAAAGGAAGACGAGGGAAAATGTGGGCCCTCTCCGGAATGAAACAGGAGACCTCGTTACCCTGGATATGGAGAAGGCTGAGGTACTCAATGAATTTTTTGCCTCAGCCTTCACCGGCAAGGGCTCTAGCCACACTACCCAAGTTGCAGAAAGCAAAGGCAGGGACTGCGAGAATGCCGAACCACCCACTGTAGGAGAAGATCAGGTTTGAGAATATCTAAGGAACCTGAAGGTGCACAAGTCCATGGGACCTGATGAGGTGCATCCACGGGTCCTGAGGGAACTGGTGGATGAAGTTGCTAAGCCACTATGCATCATATTTGAGAAGTCATGGCAGTCCAGTGAGGTTCGCCTTGACTGGAAAAGGGGAAACATAACCCCCATCTTTAATCATGGAGCAGATCCTCCTGGAAACTATGCTCAGGCACATGGAAAATAAGGAGGTGACTGGTGACAGCCAACATGGCTTCACTAAGGGCAAATTGTGTGTGACAATTATGGTGGCATTCTATGGTGGCATTACAGCATTGGTGGATGAGGGAAGAGTGAGTGACATCATCTACCTGGACTTGTGCAAAGCATTTGACACTGTCCCGCACAACATCCTTGTCTCTAAATTGGAGAGACATGGATTCGATGGATGCACCACTCAGTGGATAAGGAATTGGCTGGACAGTCACACTCAAAGAGTTGTGGTCAACGGCTCAATGTCCAAGTGGACACGAAGATGATGAGAGGGCTGCAGCACCTCTCCTATGAAGACAGGCTGAGAGAGTTGGGATTGTTCAGCCTGGAGAAGAGAAGGCTCCAGGGAGACCTCAGAGCAGCCTTCCAGTACCTAAAGGGGCCTACAGGAAACCTGGAGAGGGACTGTTTACAAGGGCATGGAGTGATAGGATGAGGGGTAATGGTTTTAAACTGAAGGAGGGTAGATTTAGATTAGATGTTAGGAAAGAGCTCTTCACTGTGAGGGTGGTGAGGCACTGGCACAGGTTGCCCAGAGAAGTTGTGGATTCCCCCTCCCTGGAAGGGTTCAAGGCCAGGTTGGATGGGGCTTTGGGCAACCTGGTCTAGTGGAGGGTGTCCCTGCCTGTAGCAGGGAGGTTGGAACTAGATGATCTTTGAGGTACCTTCCAACCCAAAGCATTCTATGATTCTATGAACTGTGATTGGCATGAGGCAGCTCACTGCCGCCTCCCACACAGGGCAGCCCTGCAGACCCCTGTTACAGAAACCCTGCCAGTTATGCCCAGTACAGTGTTGTTCCCCTGAGTCCATTGTGCTACTCACAGTTGTACCGGAGTTTTTGATTGGGGTGTATGTGTTCTGCAGTGTGTGTGTGTGTGTGCGTGCGTACACAGGTTTTGTAATAGAAATTGCCAGCCACTCGCTAATACCATCTCTCTTATTAAATAAATCTGGGAGGCAGGCTCTGACCAAGAATCCTTTGCAGGGAGGTACCTTCACAGAGATTGTTGTATTCTGGACAACCTAACAGCAACTTCTGAAAAGGGAGACAATGTCCATGCTGTGGGAGCAACTGACCTGCAATGCCTGAGTTAAGAGAAGTCTCAGTGTGCTACAGCAAATTGCAGCTCATGCTACCTGGGATGTACTACTTGGATATGTTTTCTGCTTTCTGGAAAAATATGAGAATATTACAGTAAAAGAATATGCTAATATAAACTATAAGAATATGCTAAAATATGAATCTGCCTTAGCAGCTTTGCGATTTTTCTGGAGCTCAGAAGTTGGTCCAAATATGCACTTGATTCCGCCTTCTGGAATAGTCAGAGTTTTAACAAAAGGTATTTTCCCCTGTGGCTGAGTTGGGGAAATGCAGTTTTCTTAAAGGACATCCCTGAGACAAAATAAGCTGAAACTTTTTATAGGAAGCAAAAATATCTCGGTCACTGCAGTGATGTTAACTTAATGTTGCTTCTCCGTTTTATTAGGTAGCTCTAGTGCTTTCGATCTCTACCCCTGGATAAGTGCTTTCTCATCTTCTGAGGCCAAGATAGTGTATGACATTTTTTTCTAATGATGAAACACTCTAACACTCATCTCCATAACATCCACAGTAAATGAACATACATTAAAATTATCTTTTTTTTTTTAACCAGGAAATGCTACTCCAAAAGGATATTTCCAAAAGTCTCTTACATCTGCTTTTTATTTTGACAACCACAGCTGCATATAGCTATATAGTTTCAAAAACATCAAGATTTCTTTCTGCTTTGTGGTGAGACTATGTCTTTAATAATACTACAAAACAAAATATTACTGAACGTCTGTGGCTACAGTGTTGCATTTATTTCATTTTCAAGAGTGAGTGGGTCTTCAGCCCTGAAGATCTAGAGCTACATGTCTAAATTCTTTCAAAATGACATTTAGGTTTCCAAATCATTTGAATCCTTTTGCAAATTTTATGAAACACGTTCATAACAAAATAGAAGACCAGATACTAAATACTTGTGAGTTGCCAGAAAATCCAACAAAATGCAAATGACAAGAAGAAAATGCACATTTTTTTCTTCCAGGCTTGCACTGTGATTTGTTTTTTTCTTTTTTTTTTTCTTTTCTTTTTTTTTTTTTTTTGTTCCAGAGAAAGAAGGCACTGATAAGTGTATCAATGAGCTTTGAAGAGAGCTGTTGCTCAAAGACAATTCAGCAGTGTTTTCTTGGCAGTATGTCAAGAGTAGCAGCTACCTTCTTGTTGCTGAAGCTGGCAAAGAATCAGAGCTTTTCCAGTTTGCAAATGGCAGTACATCAAAATGTTACAATGCTGTGTTCCCAAAGATGATGAAGGGTTTCTTTCATTAATGAAAGATAATATGAATATACAGAATCTACATTTTAAATTTTACTGTGTAATAAGTATAATCCTGTTATTAGAGGTGCTAGAGAGGGACAAGGCTTTTTTTCTAACTCTGCTTCTAATTCATTGTGTGGCCTTCAGGCAAGCCAGTTCACATCTCTGTGCCTCAGTTTCCCCAGCAGCAGGCTGGAGACAATAAGAGCTACCCCACTGGACCACTGAGAGGCTGAATAGATCAGAATTTTTCAAAGGACTGAGATTGTCATATAGAACTTGTTATATAAGTGTGAAGTAATAAAATGCAAACTAATGAAATATGATCAGACCTGCCACTGCTCATTTTCTGTTGTATGCCCCTTGGAACAAATGAACTGTGGGGGAGACTTGAAATATTCCAATGTTACATCTGAACAACCACAGTAAAATGGAAAAATACTTATTTCGTATTCTGATCTGTATTAGCATCTTCTCCAACATTTTTATATACATACTTACATAGTGCATTGCAGCTTGACTCCTGCCTTTCTTGGCTGTCATGCTAAAAGACTTGTTTTGCCCATTGCCTCCTAGTTGTTCTCTCCTAATTATTTGACTCTATTGCCCTTCCTATCTGCATGGTGATACCACTCCCTTAACTATATTTTTATTTTGCTTGTGGGGTCAGAATACCTCTTAAGAAAAAGAAGGACCATCCCTGTGATAATGGTTCACTCCCTCACCCTGCCACAGATTTCCTGTGATGTCAGGCAAAATCATTTAGTCTGTCCCGTACCCTGTCCACACACTATCAGAGAGATTAATTGATAACACCGAGGCAGCACAATGGTCACAGGGAGTTTGGGTGGCTACTGTAATGACTAAGCACAAAATGACTAGAGAGAAAGGTAGGTAAATAACCACAGCTTCACCACATACTCAGCCCTTTGTGAATGTGCAGCTGCAGTTCTACTGGCAGTGACCGCAGTCTGAATGCACAGGTACCTGTTCGAGCCACCACCCACCTGATCTAGGAGGAGCTTTTTCTGCAGTACCTTTGGCAGTGGTTTAAGCTGTCTTTATCTTTTCACTCCTACCTTGGAGCCACTGTGTTATTGCAGTGCTGGGCTTCCTGTGCAATTCTGCCAGGTTTCCTCATATCCTGCAGCCCTTTCACTAGTCTGTTCTTGCTGTCCTCCCACACTTTGCTCCACCAGGCTACTACCTTCATCTGCACTCCACAAACTACCAATACTCCAGTTTTGCCTTCCTCCTGTTCTCCCAATTCAGTCCTAGTCAGAAGGGTATTGCTTCTCCAGGCTCTAATTTTCACCTTCAAAAGGGTAGAGGAAGAGGGACTGCTGTTTCTTCACTTCTGAAATATGGCTGTAGGTAATGGGCTCCTTTCTTCCAAGGTTTCCTGTGATCTGATGGTTTCTTGGCATCCTTTGTACTCTACAGAAAAGAGGCAGTTTAGTTGCTGTAGACTGTTTTCTGAGCACTTCAGGTTCCTTTGTCACTCCTACTTTTACCCTTGCTAACTTTTCTGTAACCACCTGACACCCATGACTATATATTACCCTGTGCATTTTTCCCATCCAGTTTCCCTATTGATTTCCACTTCTTGGTGGCCATCTTTGCCACATGGCTGTTGGCTCCAGCTGCGCTGAATACGTTAGCACACAATGTATGCTTGTCCATCATCCTAAGAGATTGGTGAAAGCCAGTATGCACAGGCTGTATTTCTTGCTTGAATGCCTATATACACTATACTTGCCAGAGTGGCTGTACTTCAGGACTGTACAGCGGTGTGTGCACACATCTTCCTTTTTCTTTCCTTTCTGCACTGGTTTCCATACCTGCTATCTGTGTCGGGAATTGAACTATAAGTGTGCAGTGTATATCACTCTCGCCATTACAACCCTTCTGCTTACATCTGCTTCAGGGGACCACTATCAGACTGGTATGTTTTGCGTATTTGCTGCGATGCAAGGCTCAGTATAGGAAGTGCATGATTTTTGACAGTGTATCATGGGAATGCATGCAAATTCACTGTGGTGTGGGGTACAGCTAAAGACTAAGGACATTCTCCTAAGGACTGGCAGCACAAGCTGGGGCAGCTGCTGTTTGTGGTCAACCGTGCTCTGTCTGGGTCAGTCCTGTGAGTGCCCTGCCAGCGATGAGCTCTCTAGTTACGCTCTGTGGCTCATCCTGGGGGAGCACTTATCTGAGACTGAGTGACAGGAATGAGCTGGAGTTTCTCCCTCCGGTACTCTTATTTCTGTTTTAATCAGTGTTTCTTTCATCTCGGACATGAGGGTTTTATGGAAGTTTTTAGCATAATTATGTTAGCCCAGATACCCTTCACAGTGATGTTGTGAGACTCTAATGCCCCAGGACATCTTTTTCCTTAGGTACTCTCTGCTCCAGGAGAATGTTTTCTTCCGAAGCATCAGGATGACTGGAGAGAGGATCCCAGGTGCAGTGATAGTGACCAAGGCAGAGTATTAATTACTTAACCTCTTTTAACCAGCTGAGCCCTTAGTTTTCCCACAGGCCTCGCTCCAGTCCCACTTCTGTAATCCACAGAATAAAGGTGACAGCCTTCAAGCACAGGCTAACATTTCACATATGGACCAGGCAAATCACATTCAGCAAATGTGCCCGCCTGCTGTTTCTCTCAGCAATGGCACTGACACACACATGCAAAGCAGCAGGTACAAGGCATACAAACATCACTGGTGCTCTATTTTCCTAGGAAAGGAGTGAGAAGGGGAGTGGGAGAGGCCTGCTTATTCAGATACAACTCCATAGCGGTTTTCTACTTGAGCCAGCAGACAATACCACAACCTAGACAGCAAAACCTGCACTATGGTTGAAGTTGAAATTCAAATTATTTCAGTTGATAGTGTAAGCTTTCAGCTGATCTCTGCCCATCTGTCTGGAGTCACAGCACCCTTCTGCCATACAGGGGGGGCTTGTTTTAGTCATGGTGGTGCATATGAGCACAGAAACTGCTGCTACAGGCAGGCTCCAAGTTTACACAGTGCAGGATGTCTCTCCCTCAGCACTAGCAACAAAAGCTCATGCTGTGGATCCACCCTGTATGCAGTGGGGAAGAGATGATCCATTAGGCCTAGCAAGTTTTATTCCTGTGAGTTTCAGTGTCGTAATTCTTGACTTTAGCACTCCAAGCAAGTCTCTCACTCAGTGTGCTGCAGGGTGAGAGCTGACCACCGCTCCTCTGCAGCATCGGCATGGCTCGTTTCTGCCACTCCAGCCAGCAGCACCCGCACAAACCCACAGGTGATGAGGAGAAGGGAGGAAGCGGAAGAAGCGGCACATCTCTCACTGCTTCCCCAGATGACAGCAGGCATCCCTTTCCCCCTCATGCGCCGCCGGTGCCTGACACCGAGTTATGGCGCTGAGCAAATGGCACCCGTTGGTCTTGCCAGCTCCTTCCTTCTCAGTGCACAAATATCTGCAAGGAAAGGCAGTGTAGATGTGCCGCCACTGCAGGCTTACTTTTCCACTGAGTCCTAGATTTCCTTATCTCTGCTTTTCCTATCTTTAGAGGGCCCTGAGGCACGGAGGGGGCTCCCCAGGGCCTCCCCCAAACCCTCTGCCCATGGCTGGGAGTCCCACCTCAGTCTGAGCTGTCATGAGACAGTGAGGACTCACAGCTCCCTGAAAGACACAGTGGGCAGGGCACCATAGGACCCTTCCTGCAGTGCCTGATGTGGGGAGCGGGGCATGCCCAGAGATGGTGGCTGGGCCCAGGCAAGAGCCCTGACCATGAGGCTCATCATGGTGATGAGGCAGGTCAAGACGGGAATCCCATCCACAGGCCAGGGTCAGGCCCAGGCCCAGTTATGGCAGGGCTGTGGAGACAGGGATGAGCGAAGGCAGGGCCCATGGCTGGGCAGGGCAGGGCTGTGGAGAGCTGGAGACTGGCCCTTCTGCAGCATCATTGGTGCAGGGGCTGATGGCTCTGCAGGAGCTGAGATGGGGTCCTGGGCAGGGTGATGTGTGGCCCTGGGAGCCTGGCAGGGACAGTCAGGACTGGTGGTGCCCTCAGGGCCCCGTCAGCTGGCCAGGACTGTTCAGGGACTTGAAATGGCAGAGAATGCCTCAGTGCATCCATTACACTTCTTAAGACCTTCTCATGTCATCCAGGTCGAATTAAAGTTCACATTG
Organism: Grus americana; assembly: GCF_028858705.1. Lineage (NCBI taxonomy): Eukaryota > Metazoa > Chordata > Aves > Gruiformes > Gruidae > Grus > Grus americana. The sequence continues at coordinate 50,371 of NW_026561561.1, forward strand.
GTGGCACAGCAAGACATGGCTGAGTGTGTGTGACAACATAAAAAAAGAGACCTGACTTGTTCTGGTAGACAGGACAGAGGGAATCTGGGGTTCTGGGAAAAAGTAGCAGCAAGAAGTTCTGACAAAGCTGCCCCTTTATTTACAAACACACATGTGGGGAGAAATGCTACAGTCACCCGTTTTGGATCAAGCCTGTGATTTTCATATGCATCTTTATTGATTGGTTGATTTAGCTCAAGTAGTATGAACTTTATTTTACAAGAACCTGCAGCTAACCAACACAAAAAAGAATCACCATCGTTACCTCGTACAATACCGGACTAGCGCAAAAACAGAAGTAAATGCCACAATCCAGTTAAAAGACCTGTGAAATAACTAAATTAAACTGTAAACTCTACATGTAACAAACGGCTGAGATTAGTCCCACACGTCACTTATTTATAAACCCAGCAGCGGGAGGGGAGGTCTGAACACAAAACCAAGCACTCCAGATGCCAACTCTTTCTTCCCTGAGCATGCCTAAGCATGGGCTCATTTGAGACAACACACAACCATGTGCTTGGCAGCACACGTGTGAGCAAGTGGGACAGCGGCAGAAAGATGCACACCATCTGCCTGCATCTCGTCTTTTAACCTAGAAAGCCTCCTGGGTCTGTTCTCTGCTTCAGAACATTCAGAGCTTCCTAAAACAAGAGACTGATGCAGATTTGCACCCAAAGGATGTGAAAAGAGCCTGGTAATTGGAAGAGAGTGGGCCAAAAAGAGAGGACTGCGGCAGAAACTGAAGTTATCTAAGTTGGCAGTAGGTACAGCTCATCCAAACACATTTATTCCAGATGAACACATGATGGAACAGCAAACCTGAAGTTCAGGATGAAAAACTGGGGATACTAACCCACCCATTTCATCCTTTGTTCCTCTATTTTCTGTCTGCTTGTTACGACGACTCTACATCCTTTGTGGTCCCTCCCTTCTCTCCCATTCTTCTGCTACTTCCCATACCACATGCGCAGTGACCCTCCTGCCCCACTACACCTGCCTTCCCTGACCTTCATGCAGCTGTGCCACTGACTCCCACTTCACACTCCCAGCCTGCTCTTCTGCCTCCTGTACTTCTGTGGAACAACAGTCAGAGAAGGCTGAAACTTGATTTTCTGTCTTCCACAATCAGAGGATCACTCATCTTGATTTCTCATTCCTGAGGAACGCAGAGAATTGGGATCTAACTTCATGTAAAATAGAGCAAATACCTTCAACTGATTTTGTAATCTGCCTGTCTTCTTTGTCCTTCTTGTCTTTTCCTCCCTCTTGGTCCCTCTCTTAAATGTAGGAATGTTTACAGTAATTCAGGTCCAGTTCTCTGATTTTTTAGATAAAACCCCAGAATTTTCCTGAAAGTCAGCTCACTCCCCAAACCCCATCCCTTCATCAGAGTTATGGCAGTTATGGGAAAATCTGCTATTTGTGTCACTGGGAAGAAACTGCTTTGGCATGACAGCATAAGGCTTGCACAGGACAGCATCTATCTGGCACCTAAGAACAATGTTGACTTAAAATAGAATAATTAAAAAAAAAAAATCTACAGAGAATCTATTCCCCTTCAAGTCTAAAAGCACCTCTCTTGTGGTGAAGAGTGGCATTGTTGTCCAATCACAAAAAGCCAGCAAAACACACGTGGGAGCGACTGATTTCTTCTGCTTGTGCATGTGGTGCAAGGGCTGTACAGGGATGAGACATGAAAGGGAAGGCTAAGCCCACAGGACTTCTGCCATCTTCAAATCCGCAGAAGACTGGTACAAGGACAACACTGACAGATGATTTTCTGTGTTCACCAATAACAAGACCATTAGTAGTTAGTTGCCTTAATGCACAGCAAGGGAGACTAAAGTTAGGTAGCAAGAAAAGCTCTCTCACTTGTAGGCTAGCTAGGAACTGAACAGACAATCTCAGCAGCCTCCAAGATCTGCCTCAGTGAAGTTCCCTAAGAACAAGTTTGGTGAGCAGCCACGGTGGACGTGTTTGGTATACTCAATCCTGTCTCAGAGCTGGAGCGGGCTTGTCATTCTCTCGAGGTCCTTTCTAGCACTTTGTGCTAGTTTATCAGTTGACTTCACTGAAAAGAACAAAAGGGTCTTCTCTAATTTTTCTGTCCAGCACTTGCAATTAAAACAACAAAGGAAAAAAAAAAATTCCTTCCTTCTTTTCCCCAATCTTCACGTCTCACAGCTGAAGAGTTCACAGCCCTCAGTTAGCCCTTCTAATACTGACAGAAGTTACAGGAAACACAATACTCTTGGAACACTTCACAGGTAGCAGTTGGAGTGAGGACTGTCAGCACAGGATAGCCTTGTGCAGGCAGAGTGAAATATTTCATAGCTCACTGAATACTCACAAGAGTGCAACCCGTACTACGGGCAAGGCGTGACAAGGTCAGTGTACAATACATAACAAGCCTTCTTCATCCAATGAAAGGGTTACACAAAAATGGCCATCCCGCCCAGTTACTCTCCTGGAGCTCCACCACACTGGTTTGTCTAGCAGCCTCCAGTACTGGCTAACTACTTCCAGCTGTGGCAAGAGAAGAACTATGAACAGCGAAGTCTCCCCATCCCTCAGTGCAGAACCCCTCGTTAGCGTTTCAGTTCATCCTTTCATACACTGTCCCCCTACCCTCCCCTCAATTTAAAAAATAATGGTTATAATTAATGCATGAAGGTGATGGCATTGTGCATGTGGTTCACTTCCAGTTCTCTTCCCCTCTTCTCAGGCATCCTCCTTCCTCCTCTCCAACATCTCCCCCCCCCAATCCATTCCATCAGTCCATCTCGCCTGCATGCCTGAGGGGCTGGTGCTCACTTGCCATAGACGCTCTCATCGCTGTAGGCCACATAGAGAAAATAGTCCTCCTCGTGGTTATCCTGCAAGGGGAAGAAGAGAGAAAGTAACAAACCTGTAACTCACTACATGTGAAAAACCCAACCAAGAGATCACTATAACAAGAGGGTATAACCTCTCTTGTGCTGTTTCTCTCCCTTTACATCGAAGGCTTCACTTCCTCATACCAAAGACAGTGTGTAGCAACTCCCTCTCTCTGGCCACAGCTCCGCTTCTAAATTCAGCCATGTCACGTTCCTGGACACAGTGAAATTACTTGAAGAGCCACAGCCAGAGCGTGCTGCAAACATTGCAACAGAAAGAGCTCTCACTGTTGCAGGCTGTGCAGCAGAATCTCAGCACTGGTATGGCCTTAAGATCGAGAGGAGAGACTTAGAAGACTTTAATAAGTCAAAAATCACCTCTAGGTAAATGTGGTTATATTTGTCGGTTTGCAGAACACTTTGACAAGTGGCTGTATTTCTAGTCCTGTTTTACGTATGGGCAGTAAAGCTGGGATGTTAAGTGATTACACTGACACAAAAAGTCTGCAGAGTGCCAGGAACAGAGTCCTGAGCTCTGGACAGTTAGACATATCTTCCTCCTACATGTCCAGATCTGGAAAACTCCCCATGTGTGTTAATCTTATATTATTTTCATCAGTCCACATACAAATTGTCCAGTTATTGTCAAAAAGTGACAGGTCAAACAAGGCTTGCAGCACCATACTGGAGCTCTCCTATTAACACACTAACACAGCAGAAGGAGAAATCAAGGAGAAATCAATCCAGACTGCAAACCAGCCATGATATAATGGCTATATAATTGAGGAACATTCCTCTGATGGGCACAGAATATTCCTTTAAGGTCAATCAAATAACACTGCTCAGTAGAAATGCTAGGCACCAATGTTCACAGTGTCCTACAAGGTCCTCACATATACAGTACACACGATGAAAAAGTAATTCTGAACAAAGAATACGTGTTCCTTGACAACATATTTATAGATGGTTGCCCAGTGATACTGTGTTCTTTTACTGGCTAAAACGAAATCTCTTTTGTATAAACAGGAAAGCGTATGTTCCGCTCCCCCCCCCGCCCCAGACACAATCTTTTCTCTGAATTACAAATAATAAAGTGGTTTATTTCAATACTTTGTTAAAATAGTAGGACCAACATATCTCTGCTGGGGCAACTATTCACCACCTGGTAGGACAACCCTTTCAACTATCAAACAATCAGTTAAAATGATGAGGATCCCCGGCTCCTCTTTGTAACTGCAGGATGGAACTTCCCTAAACAGATGACGGGATACAGCCCAGGCCAAGGGGGTCCATGTTCGGGCATCTGTGACCAAGCCGCACCCACTGCCAGCTGAGTAGTGCTCAGTTGTCCTTCCATAAGGATATGCATTTTTCCAGACACTCCAACAAAAGGAGAAAGAGATGGGCCAGGCTTACCTCGTACAGCTGGCCCATGGTAGCACTGGTGGGAGGGATGGTATTATTGACAAAGAAGAAGAGGGCATCTTCTGGCCTCAGGTGGATCCGCTTTCGGATTAAGAAGTAGAATTGGCCAACTGAAGAGGAACAGAGGAGAATGCCTTAGATGCAGAAAGAACATTTTGGTTTGGGTTTGTTTCTTTGTTGTTTTTTTTCACCCTAACCATGGTTGTTTTCTTTTGCTGGTGGAAGTCACAGGCTGTATGTAAAAAGTAGGGGAAAATGAACAATGCAGGAAAGAAAGCAGTAACTTCACGACTGTAACCACATTAGCAGCCAATCTACTTGGAGACGGTAGTTTCTCAGGTACATACTTCAGCCATGGACCCTCTAAATCCACACTCCACCTACTATGGTATGAAATGCTCTACTGAGGGGATTGGTGGGAAGACCTCTAACTAGCTTAACCTTTACATCCTATAGATCAAAGACACCTTAGAGAATTTAGCCTTGGTGCAAATGGTCACACCTTTCCTGAAAACAAATTCCTGAAAACACATTCCTTACTATTTGCTTGTGCTATGTTGCACAAGAAAGTATTCTGCAATCCATTACATACTGCAAGAAAAAGAAATGCTGTTCCTTTAACTCATTCATGTTCTCAAATGAAAACAAATGTAATCACCCACAAAATGGCCATGACCATTCAGAAAAGGAACTTAGTAGCCATGACTCTAACCACAGAGGTGGAAAACAATGGGACTATTTCAAGAACTTGTCTCTTCCAGCAACAAGGATACAGCCTCTGGCAACTCTGCAGCTAGGTCATCATTGACTGATGATTATGCTACTCCTATGATACACAATTCAGTCATATTCATCATGGCTAGAAGTCAGCTGTGACACATGCGTGTTAGCTAAGTCAGTGGGATACCTCAGAAGATCTCAGAGAATTCTCCATGTTGTCATCCCGGCTGCAAGGTACGTAACTATAACAAGGACAGCCAGGTAAACTGGGGTAATGATAACATGTTGAGCCTGCCTGGATATTTTCTTGGTGCCGATCATAAAGTAAAAAGCACTTCTGAGATCTTCTCACCGAAAATCAGGAAGAAAGGAGGTAGACATTGTTACCTGTGAGGTCAGAAGGCACAAGATACTTCCTTTTGTCTAGGTCGGGTACTCTGGCTTTTGGTGCTTTTTTCACAATTACCTGGCGAGAGAGAGAGGGTGAGAGAAAGCAAGAAACAACCCATGAGTATCATAAAATGAAATGGACCAAAAATCATTAGTGGGAAAGGATTATTACCCTTTGAGAGAGATGGTGCTACCAGGCCTTTAGAAATTTATTTAATCTATAACAAATACACAATATTAAAGAAAGATAGGTGAGAAGAAGACTTAAAGTTACTGGCAATAGCTGCGCTGAGAGCCCAGGCTGCAGCAGTAAGCACAGTGAGTAAAAATGGAGACTGGAACAGACATAAAAATAAACCATAATGGCCAAGAAAAAATAAAATCAGGTCACCTTGATGGTCCCAATGCAGGTTAATTTTGTATAAAGGAGCTGTCAGGAGGCTAATACATGAAGACTAGAAGTATCACAAGTAAATTGAACTGTTTCAGGTTACAGTTCCAAACTGCCTGGTACAAAATGAGCCCTACTCCCAGTAGTCTCGCATCCTAATTTCTACATTCACCAATACTAAGTGCTAGAATGAAGCAAAGAGTTAAAGAGAAACTACTGCTCATTGGGGATTTTTTTTTTTTTTTACTCTTCAGTTCTTCAGTAGTTATCTTCTACTCTGAAATTCATATCCTTTTTATCCTTTAAGGTTATTTTCCCTACTTCATATAGTTATGGACATTTCCTTATTCATATAAATATCTAGTAATTAAAAAAAACAGGCTACCATCTGGGCAACTAGACCCATAGAGACCTTTGACACAAAATGCTAATCCTCATTATATTTTAATGTCATTACGACATAGAAAAAATATGAAGCTCAGGAGCTTTAAGGTCAAACAGACCAAGAGATCTTCTGCTACAGGAAAATTTTTGCTAGCAGAGTAGGCAAAATGTTTACCTCAGAAGCAGGAAGTAATCCAAAGTGACCTGATCTCTTTTCACAAAAAGCCTTGGAAACCTTTGGAACTACTGGGTTTGTGCAGAAAAAAATTGCAGGCCGGTTTTTGGTGGGGTTTTTTTTGGTGAAATGTTTTTTTTAATTGGTAAGAGATATATTACAAGATTCAATATGTGGCTTGCTGTTCTACAGAAGCCATTCTGACTCATCCAACAAGAAGCTGAATTTCCTGACCTCCTCAACTTTTTAATTCCGTTAGACCCCATAATTTAATGATACTTCCATGTGACACTGAGGGAGAAACTTCCAAGGGCTCGTGCTCCTGTAGCTTTTGACAACCCAGATCAGCAACTGCTATCTTGTGTGTGAAAGAGAAAAAGCTGAACTGCTTTGGACTAAGCCTTCGTCGGAAGCAAAATGGTGTGCTGTCACATCAGTGAGGACACTATGCAGAGAAAAATGTTGTGATGATGAGCTGTGGGGTACTTAGCCTGGACAAAGGGCCATGCTAACTCGACTCCTTCTAGATCCCAACGAACATTTGCAAAGCATGTCACATCGTAGAGATGCTAGCTTGGACATCTCTTCCTGTGCTCCATTTGGATGCTGCCAACACAGCCACCCCCCCTGAAAAATCTAAGTTTGTTTTTTAAGATAGAAACATGGTTGTCTCTGCTACTTAAGGAAACTCCAAGCACTTCAATTGTACAAGGCACTCAAGTTCTTTCAGGCAGTTTGTGGTAAGACATGCATTTCTGTACAATATGCAGTTGGTAAATGCTATGAAGGAAGGACAGTTCCACAATCTCACTGAACAGGTGCACGCTGAACAGCAACAGCACTTTGCACATTTTTACCCGCACATCCAACAAGGCAATACTAACACAATAAATTGCAGTGGAGAAAAACCTTTAGTTCTTGCCCTACTGACAAGCAGAACTGCTAGCTAGCAGCACTGATGTGACCACCGTGACTCAAAAGGGGTGGCTTGTAGCTTGGTGATTAGATAATAAAGGAAAAGAGGAAGAGGCGAGAGTGATGGGGCTTCTAAGCCCTAGAAAGAATTAAATCATATCACTGACCTTAAGAGAGATGTCCCTCTTGCAAAGAGTCAGGGAAGGAATGGAGATGCCCTGCTAATCTATCACGGTAGTCAGTTTGTCTGATAACACAGGTATCTCTTCTGAAGCACTAAACCCTTCACGCACACAAACCAACATACAAAGAAAATCCAAAGGGCAGATACAGATTATCTGTATGTCTGTTGTTGTTGGGTAGTGACTGTGGTAATGTGGGTCCATGCCAACTGTATAATCCTAGCAAAATGCTGAGATGTATCTGGGCACTGCAGTGTAGGCAGCCAAACGGACGTCATCTTCAAGGATCTGCTGTCAGGAAGGGCAGAGACAGAAGTGATGTGAAGAATAGTTGCCTGCTGCATTCATTGCCTGTATGCAGCTCTGACAACAGGCTACCCCGAGGACTCAGATCTGGGCTTGCCATGTATCATTTTCATTTATCCTTAACTACAGCACACTTGTTATTCTGGTCCTGGCTTTCTCCATAAAGATCTGGTGATGCCCCCTATCTTGACCTCTTTTACCTCTTGTCAGATCGGGTCTGGTCCTGGGCTCCTCCACACGGCTCTTCCAGACACATCTATCATGATCTGCTGTTCAATCTGCATGTTAATCCTCAGTTTACAGCTAGTCTCTCTCCTGACCTACAGCGCCCTCTGCGGTCCTCATATCACAAACCACAGAACCGCACACACTTTACTGCTCACTGCACGCTCAACCCGCTTGCTATGCCAGGGGTCCCAAACACAGCTAGGACAAACGCATCCAGATCCTGACTTCCAAAACTTTTGCAACTCCAGCTGAGGGGCACTCCCAAGATAAAAAATGGTGTTAGCCTGCAGGGAAAACAGGTAGTCTAACTGTACCCCTTATCCTTACATTTATTGGGGAGTCTAAGTTATTTTGTATGCAGTACCCCTGGGCAGTAAATCTAGGACAGACCTCTCCAGTGGGGATGGAAAGAAAGAACATTTGCAAACGTTTATTTAAAAAGGAACAAAAAAAAAAAACCCACAATTAATTTGATTTGTAATTTCTTTTTTCCAATTATTATTAGTAATTATAAAGCTAGGAGTTTTCCACAGGCACTCCAAAGGGACCTAATGATGAGGAAGCAAAAGTTTAGCTAGACGATGACCTTGTTTTCCAAGTGATGTTTTTACCACAGGATGATGACACAGAAGGCAGAAAGACTGAGAAGTATCATGTTTCTCTCATGCAGAGAAAAAGAACAGAGCAAGACTATATCGAAAAGACAGACAAAAAAAAAAAAATTAAAATAAAAATGAAGGTACAGTATCAGATGACATGATACAGACATTGTTTTCTATGAAGAGTTACCGGGTTAACACAGTCATTGTTCTCTCGCATTTTTACAGAGCTAATGGTAAGCTCCTTCCCCACCCCCAACCCCACGCACGCAGGCTGCCAGAAAAAAAGATTAGCAGCATTCTGCCTGTCGAGTTACTGCGGATCCCAGAA
>NW_026561562.1:0-21428 GCF_028858705.1 Grus americana
AAAAAAAAAAAAAAAAAAAAAAAAAAAAAAAAAAAAAAAAAAAAAAAAAAAAAAAAAAAAAAAAAAAAAAAAAAAAAAAAAAAAAAAAAAAAAAAAAAAAAAAAAAAAAAAAAAAAAAAAAAAAAAAAAAAAAAAAAAAAAAAAAAAAAAAAAAAAAAAAAAAAAAAAAAAAAAAAAAAAAAAAAAAAAAAAAAAAAAAAAAAAAAAAAAAAAAAAAAAAAAAAAAAAAAAAAAAAAAAAAAAAAAAAAAAAAAAAAAAAAAAAAAAAAAAAAAAAAAAAAAAAAAAAAAAAAAAAAAAAAAAAAAAAAAAAAAAAAAAAAAAAAAAAAAAAAAAAAAAAAAAAAAAAAAAAAAAAAAAAAAAAAAAAAAAAAAAAAAAAAAAAAAAAAAAAAAAAAAAAAAAAAAAAAAAAAAAAAAAAAAAAAAAAAAAAAAAAAAAAAAAAAAAAAAAAAAAAAAAAAAAAAAAAAAAAAAAAAAAAAAAAAAAAAAAAAAAAAAAAAAAAAAAAAAAAAAAAAAAAAAAAAAAAAAAAAAAAAAAAAAAAAAAAAAAAAAAAAAAAAAAAAAAAAAAAAAACAAAAAAAAAAAAAAAACAAAAAAAAAAAAAAAAAAAAAAAAAAAAAAAAAAAAAAAAAAAAAAAAAAAAAAAAAAAAAAAAAAAAAAAAAAAAAAAAAAAAAAAAAAAAAAAAAAAAAAAAAAAAAAAAAAAAAAAAAAAAAAAAAAAAAAAAAAAAAAAAAAAAAAAAAAAAAAAAAAAAAAAAAAAAAAAAAAAAAAAAAAAAAAAAAAAAAAAAAAAAAAAAAAAAAAAAAAAAAAAAAAAAAAAAAAAAAAAAAAAAAAAAAAAAAAAAAAAAAAAAAAAAAAAAAAAAAAAAAAAAAAAAAAAAAAAAAAAAAAAAAAAAAACAAAAAAAAAAAAAAAAAAAAAAAAAAAAAAAAAAAAAAAAAAAAAAAAAAAAAAAAAAAAAAAAAAAAAAAAAAAAAAAAAAAAAAAAAAAAAAAAAAAAAAAAAAAAAAAAAAAAAAAAAAAAAAAAAAAAAAAAAAAAAAAAAAAAAAAAAAAAAAAAAAAAAAAAAAAACAAAAAAAAAAAAAAAAAAAAAAAAAAAAAAAAAAAAAAAAAAAAAAAAAAAAAAAAAAAAAAAAAAAAAAAAAAAAAAAAAAAAAAAAAAAAAAAAAAAAAAAAAAAAAAAAAAAAAAAAAAAAAAAAAAAAAAAAAAAAAAAAAAAAAAAAAAAAAAAAAAAAAAAAAAAAAAAAAAAAAAAAAAAAAAAAAAAAAAAAAAAAAAAAAAAAAAAAAAAAAAAAAAAAAAAAAAAAAAAAAAAAAAAAAAAACAAAAAAAAAAAAAAAAAAAAAAAAAAAAAAAAAAAAAAAAAAAAAAAAAAAAAAAAAAAAAAACAAAAAAAAAAAAAAAAAAAAAAAAAAAAAAAAAAAAAAAAAAAAAAAAAAAAAAAAAAAAAAAAAAAAAAAAAAAAAAAAAAAAAAAAAAAAAAAAAAAAAAAAAAAAAAAAAAAAAAAAAAAAAAAAAAAAAAAAAAAAAAAAAAAAAAAAAAAAAAAAAAAAAAAAAAAAAAAAAAAAAAAAAAAAAAAAAAAAAAAAAAAAAAAAAAAAAAAAAAAAAAAAAAAAAAAAAAAAAAAAAAAAAAAAAAAAAAAAAAAAAAAAAAAAAAAAAAAAAAAAAAAAACAAAAAAAAAAAAAAAAAAAAAAAAAAAAAAAAAAAAAAAAAAAAAAAAAAAAAAAAAAAAAAAAAAAAAAAAAAAAAAAAAAAAAAAAAAAAAAAAAAAAAAAAAAAAAAAAAAAAAAAAAAAAAAAAAAAAAAAAAAAAAAAAAAAAAAAAAAAAAAAAAAAAAAAAAAAAAAAAAAAAAAAAAAAAAAAAAAAAAAACAAACCCCACCCCCCCCCCCCCCCCCCCCCCCCCCCCCCCCCCCCCCCCCCCCCCCCCCCCCCCCCCCCCCCCCCCCCCCCCCCCCCCCCCCCCCCCCCCCCCCCCCCCCCCCCCCCCCCCCCCCCCCCCCCCCCCCCCCCCCCCCCCCCCCCCCCCCCCCCCCCCCCCCCCCCCCCCCCCCCCCCCCCCCCCCCCCCCCCCCCCCCCCCCCCCCCCCCCCCCCCCCCCCCCCCCCCCACCCCCCCCCCCCCCCCCCCCCCCCCCCCCCCCCCCCCCCCCCCCCCCCCCCCCCCCCCCCCCCCCCCCCCCCCCCCCCCCCCCCCCCCCCCCCCCCCCCCCCCCCCCCCCCCCCCCCCCCCCCCCCCCCCCCCCCCCCCCCCCCCCCCCCCCCCCCCCCCCCCCCCCCCCCCCCCCCCCCCCCCCCCCCCCCCCCCCCCCCCCCCCCCCCCCCCCCCCCCCCCCCCCCCCCCCCCCCCCCCCCCCCCCCCCCCCCCCCCCCCCCCCCCCCCCCCCCCCACCCCCCCCCCCCCCCCCCCCCCCCCCCCCCCCCCCCCCCCCCCCCCCCCCCCCCCCCCCCCCCCCCCCCCCCCCCCCCCCCCCCCCCCCCCCCCCCCCCCCCCCCCCCCCCCCCACCCCCCCCCCCCCCCCCCCCCCCCCCCCCCCCCCCCCCCCCCCCCCCCCCCCCCCCCCCCCCCCCCCCCCCCCCCCCCCCCCCCCCCCCCCCCCCCCCCCCCCCCCCCCCCCCCCCCCCCCCCCCCCCCCCCCCCCCCCCCCCCCCCCCCCCCCCCCCCCCCCCCCCCCCCCCCCCCCCCCCCCCCCCCCCCCCCCCCCCCCCCCCCCCCCCCCCCCCCCCCCCCCCCCCCCCCCCCCCCCCCCCCCCCCCCCCCCCCCCCCCCCCCCCCCCCCCCCCCCCCCCCCCCCCCCCCCCCCCCCCCCCCCCCCCCCCCCCCCCCCCCCCCCCCCCCCCCCCCCCCCCCCCCCCCCCCCCCCCCCCCCCCCCCCCCCCCCCCCCCCCCCCCCCCCCCCCCCCCCCCCCCCCCCCCCCCCCCCCCCCCCCCCCCCCCCCCCCCCCCCCCCCCCCCCCCCCCCCCCCCCCCCCCCCCCCCCCCCCCCCCCCCCCCCCCCCCCCCCCCCCCCCCCCCCCCCCCCCCCCCCCCCCCCCCCCCCCCCCCCCCCCCCCCCCCCCCCCCCCCCCCCCCCCCCCCCCCCCCCCCCCCCCCCCCCCCCCCCCCCCCCCCCCCCCCCCCCCCCCCCCCCCCCCCCCCCCCCCCCCCCCCCCCCCCCCCCCCCCCCCCCCCCCCCCCCCCCCCCCCCCCCCCCCCCCCCCCCCCCCCCCCCCCCCCCCCCCCCCCCCCCCCCCCCCCCCCCCCCCCCCCCCCCCCCCCCCCCCCCCCCCCCCCCCCCCCCCCCCCCCCCCCCCCCCCCCCCCCCCCCCCCCCCCCCCCCCCCCCCCCCCCCCCCCCCCCCCCCCCCCCCCCCCCCCCCCCCCCCCCCCCCCCCCCCCCCCCCCCCCCCCCCCCCCCCCCCCCCCCCCCCCCCCCCCCCCCCCCCCCCCCCCCCCCCCCCCCCCCCCCCCCCCCCCCCCCCCCCCCCCCCCCCCCCCCCCCCCCCCCCCCCCCCCCCCCCCCCCCCCCCCCCCCCCCCCCCCCCCCCCCCCCCCCCCCCCCCCCCCCCCCCCCCCCCCCCCCCCCCCCCCCCCCCCCCCCCCCCCCCCCCCCCCCCCCCCCCCCCCCCCCCCCCCCCCCCCCCCCCCCCCCCCCCCCCCCCCCCCCCCCCCCCCCCCCCCCCCCCCCCCCCCCCCCCCCCCCCCCCCCCCCCCCCCCCCCCCCCCCCCCCCCCCCCCCCCCCCCCCCCCCCCCCCCCCCCCCCCCCCCCCCCCCCCCCCCCCCCCCCCCCCCCCCCCCCCCCCCCCCCCCCCCCCCCCCCCCCCCCCCCCCCCCCCCCCCCCCCCCCCCCCCCCCCCCCCCCCCCCCCCCCCCCCCCCCCCCCCCCCCCCCCCCCCCCCCCCCCCCCCCCCCCCCCCCCCCCCCCCCCCCCCCCCCCCCCCCCCCCCCCCCCCCCCCCCCCCCCCCCCCCCCCCCCCCCCCCCCCCCCCCCCCCCCCCCCCCCCCCCCCCCCCCCCCCCCCCCCCCCCCCCCCCCCCCCCCCCCCCCCCCCCCCCCCCCCCCCCCCCCCCCCCCCCCCCCCCCCCCCCCCCCCCCCCCCCCCCCCCCCCCCCCCCCCCCCCCCCCCCCCCCCCCCCCCCCCCCCCCCCCCCCCCCCCCCCCCCCCCCCCCCCCCCCCCCCCCCCCCCCCCCCCCCCCCCCCCCCCCCCCCCCCCCCCCCCCCCCCCCCCCCCCCCCCCCCCCCCCCCCCCCCCCCCCCCCCCCCCCCCCCCCCCCCCCCCCCCCCCCCCCCCCCCCCCCCCCCCCCCCCCCCCCCCCCCCCCCCCCCCCCCCCCCCCCCCCCCCCCCCCCCCCCCCCCCCCCCCCCCCCCCCCCCCCCCCCCCCCCCCCCCCCCCCCCCCCCCCCCCCCCCCCCCCCCCCCCCCCCCCCCCCCCCCCCCCCCCCCCCCCCCCCCCCCCCCCCCCCCCCCCCCCCCCCCCCCCCCCCCCCCCCCCCCCCCCCCCCCCCCCCCCCCCCCCCCCCCCCCCCCCCCCCCCCCCCCCCCCCCCCCCCCCCCCCCCCCCCCCCCCCCCCCCCCCCCCCCCCCCCCCCCCCCCCCCCCCCCCCCCCCCCCCCCCCCCCCCCCCCCCCCCCCCCCCCCCCCCCCCCCCCCCCCCCCCCCCCCCCCCCCCCCCCCCCCCCCCCCCCCCCCCCCCCCCCCCCCCCCCCCCCCCCCCCCCCCCCCCCCCCCCCCCCCCCCCCCCCCCCCCCCCCCCCCCCCCCCCCCCCCCCCCCCCCCCCCCCCCCCCCCCCCCCCCCCCCCCCCCCCCCCCCCCCCCCCCCCCCCCCCCCCCCCCCCCCCCCCCCCCCCCCCCCCCCCCCCCCCCCCCCCCCCCCCCCCCCCCCCCCCCCCCCCCCCCCCCCCCCCCCCCCCCCCCCCCCCCCCCCCCCCCCCCCCCCCCCCCCCCCCCCCCCCCCCCCCCCCCCCCCCCCCCCCCCCCCCCCCCCCCCCCCCCCCCCCCCCCCCCCCCCCCCCCCCCCCCCCCCCCCCCCCCCCCCCCCCCCCCCCCCCCCCCCCCCCCCCCCCCCCCCCCCCCCCCCCCCCCCCCCCCCCCCCCCCCCCCCCCCCCCCCCCCCCCCCCCCCCCCCCCCCCCCCCCCCCCCCCCCCCCCCCCCCCCCCCCCCCCCCCCCCCCCCCCCCCCCCCCCCCCCCCCCCCCCCCCCCCCCCCCCCCCCCCCCCCCCCCCCCCCCCCCCCCCCCCCCCCCCCCCCCCCCCCCCCCCCCCCCCCCCCCCCCCCCCCCCCCCCCCCCCCCCCCCCCCCCCCCCCCCCCCCCCCCCCCCCCCCCCCCCCCCCCCCCCCCCCCCCCCCCCCCCCCCCCCCCCCCCCCCCCCCCCCCCCCCCCCCCCCCCCCCCCCCCCCCCCCCCCCCCCCCCCCCCCCCCCCCCCCCCCCCCCCCCCCCCCCCCCCCCCCCCCCCCCCCCCCCCCCCCCCCCCCCCCCCCCCCCCCCCCCCCCCCCCCCCCCCCCCCCCCCCCCCCCCCCCCCCCCCCCCCCCCCCCCCCCCCCCCCCCCCCCCCCCCCCCCCCCCCCCCCCCCCCCCCCCCCCCCCCCCCCCCCCCCCCCCCCCCCCCCCCCCCCCCCCCCCCCCCCCCCCCCCCCCCCCCCCCCCCCCCCCCCCCCCCCCCCCCCCCCCCCCCCCCCCCCCCCCCCCCCCCCCCCCCCCCCCCCCCCCCCCCCCCCCCCCCCCCCCCCCCCCCCCCCCCCCCCCCCCCCCCCCCCCCCCCCCCCCCCCCCCCCCCCCCCCCCCCCCCCCCCCCCCCCCCCCCCCCCCCCCCCCCCCCCCCCCCCCCCCCCCCCCCCCCCCCCCCCCCCCCCCCCCCCCCCCCCCCCCCCCCCCCCCCCCCCCCCCCCCCCCCCCCCCCCCCCCCCCCCCCCCCCCCCCCCCCCCCCCCCCCCCCCCCCCCCCCCCCCCCCCCCCCCCCCCCCCCCCCCCCCCCCCCCCCCCCCCCCCCCCCCCCCCCCCCCCCCCCCCCCCCCCCCCCCCCCCCCCCCCCCCCCCCCCCCCCCCCCCCCCCCCCCCCCCCCCCCCCCCCCCCCCCCCCCCCCCCCCCCCCCCCCCCCCCCCCCCCCCCCCCCCCCCCCCCCCCCCCCCCCCCCCCCCCCCCCCCCCCCCCCCCCCCCCCCCCCCCCCCCCCCCCCCCCCCCCCCCCCCCCCCCCCCCCCCCCCCCCCCCCCCCCCCCCCCCCCCCCCCCCCCCCCCCCCCCCCCCCCCCCCCCCCCCCCCCCCCCCCCCCCCCCCCCCCCCCCCCCCCCCCCCCCCCCCCCCCCCCCCCCCCCCCCCCCCCCCCCCCCCCCCCCCCCCCCCCCCCCCCCCCCCCCCCCCCCCCCCCCCCCCCCCCCCCCCCCCCCCCCCCCCCCCCCCCCCCCCCCCCCCCCCCCCCCCCCCCCCCCCCCCCCCCCCCCCCCCCCCCCCCCCCCCCCCCCCCCCCCCCCCCCCCCCCCCCCCCCCCCCCCCCCCCCCCCCCCCCCCCCCCCCCCCCCCCCCCCCCCCCCCCCCCCCCCCCCCCCCCCCCCCCCCCCCCCCCCCCCCCCCCCCCCCCCCCCCCCCCCCCCCCCCCCCCCCCCCCCCCCCCCCCCCCCCCCCCCCCCCCCCCCCCCCCCCCCCCCCCCCCCCCCCCCCCCCCCCCCCCCCCCCCCCCCCCCCCCCCCCCCCCCCCCCCCCCCCCCCCCCCCCCCCCCCCCCCCCCCCCCCCCCCCCCCCCCCCCCCCCCCCCCCCCCCCCCCCCCCCCCCCCCCCCCCCCCCCCCCCCCCCCCCCCCCCCCCCCCCCCCCCCCCCCCCCCCCCCCCCCCCCCCCCCCCCCCCCCCCCCCCCCCCCCCCCCCCCCCCCCCCCCCCCCCCCCCCCCCCCCCCCCCCCCCCCCCCCCCCCCCCCCCCCCCCCCCCCCCCCCCCCCCCCCCCCCCCCCCCCCCCCCCCCCCCCCCCCCCCCCCCCCCCCCCCCCCCCCCCCCCCCCCCCCCCCCCCCCCCCCCCCCCCCCCCCCCCCCCCCCCCCCCCCCCCCCCCCCCCCCCCCCCCCCCCCCCCCCCCCCCCCCCCCCCCCCCCCCCCCCCCCCCCCCCCCCCCCCCCCCCCCCCCCCCCCCCCCCCCCCCCCCCCCCCCCCCCCCCCCCCCCCCCCCCCCCCCCCCCCCCCCCCCCCCCCCCCCCCCCCCCCCCCCCCCCCCCCCCCCCCCCCCCCCCCCCCCCCCCCCCCCCCCCCCCCCCCCCCCCCCCCCCCCCCCCCCCCCCCCCCCCCCCCCCCCCCCCCCCCCCCCCCCCCCCCCCCCCCCCCCCCCCCCCCCCCCCCCCCCCCCCCCCCCCCCCCCCCCCCCCCCCCCCCCCCCCCCCCCCCCCCCCCCCCCCCCCCCCCCCCCCCCCCCCCCCCCCCCCCCCCCCCCCCCCCCCCCCCCCCCCCCCCCCCCCCCCCCCCCCCCCCCCCCCCCCCCCCCCCCCCCCCCCCCCCCCCCCCCCCCCCCCCCCCCCCCCCCCCCCCCCCCCCCCCCCCCCCCCCCCCCCCCCCCCCCCCCCCCCCCCCCCCCCCCCCCCCCCCCCCCCCCCCCCCCCCCCCCCCCCCCCCCCCCCCCCCCCCCCCCCCCCCCCCCCCCCCCCCCCCCCCCCCCCCCCCCCCCCCCCCCCCCCCCCCCCCCCCCCCCCCCCCCCCCCCCCCCCCCCCCCCCCCCCCCCCCCCCCCCCCCCCCCCCCCCCCCCCCCCCCCCCCCCCCCCCCCCCCCCCCCCCCCCCCCCCCCCCCCCCCCCCCCCCCCCCCCCCCCCCCCCCCCCCCCCCCCCCCCCCCCCCCCCCCCCCCCCCCCCCCCCCCCCCCCCCCCCCCCCCCCCCCCCCCCCCCCCCCCCCCCCCCCCCCCCCCCCCCCCCCCCCCCCCCCCCCCCCCCCCCCCCCCCCCCCCCCCCCCCCCCCCCCCCCCCCCCCCCCCCCCCCCCCCCCCCCCCCCCCCCCCCCCCCCCCCCCCCCCCCCCCCCCCCCCCCCCCCCCCCCCCCCCCCCCCCCCCCCCCCCCCCCCCCCCCCCCCCCCCCCCCCCCCCCCCCCCCCCCCCCCCCCCCCCCCCCCCCCCCCCCCCCCCCCCCCCCCCCCCCCCCCCCCCCCCCCCCCCCCCCCCCCCCCCCCCCCCCCCCCCCCCCCCCCCCCCCCCCCCCCCCCCCCCCCCCCCCCCCCCCCCCCCCCCCCCCCCCCCCCCCCCCCCCCCCCCCCCCCCCCCCCCCCCCCCCCCCCCCCCCCCCCCCCCCCCCCCCCCCCCCCCCCCCCCCCCCCCCCCCCCCCCCCCCCCCCCCCCCCCCCCCCCCCCCCCCCCCCCCCCCCCCCCCCCCCCCCCCCCCCCCCCCCCCCCCCCCCCCCCCCCCCCCCCCCCCCCCCCCCCCCCCCCCCCCCCCCCCCCCCCCCCCCCCCCCCCCCCCCCCCCCCCCCCCCCCCCCCCCCCCCCCCCCCCCCCCCCCCCCCCCCCCCCCCCCCCCCCCCCCCCCCCCCCCCCCCCCCCCCCCCCCCCCCCCCCCCCCCCCCCCCCCCCCCCCCCCCCCCCCCCCCCCCCCCCCCCCCCCCCCCCCCCCCCCCCCCCCCCCCCCCCCCCCCCCCCCCCCCCCCCCCCCCCCCCCCCCCCCCCCCCCCCCCCCCCCCCCCCCCCCCCCCCCCCCCCCCCCCCCCCCCCCCCCCCCCCCCCCCCCCCCCCCCCCCCCCCCCCCCCCCCCCCCCCCCCCCCCCCCCCCCCCCCCCCCCCCCCCCCCCCCCCCCCCCCCCCCCCCCCCCCCCCCCCCCCCCCCCCCCCCCCCCCCCCCCCCCCCCCCCCCCCCCCCCCCCCCCCCCCCCCCCCCCCCCCCCCCCCCCCCCCCCCCCCCCCCCCCCCCCCCCCCCCCCCCCCCCCCCCCCCCCCCCCCCCCCCCCCCCCCCCCCCCCCCCCCCCCCCCCCCCCCCCCCCCCCCCCCCCCCCCCCCCCCCCCCCCCCCCCCCCCCCCCCCCCCCCCCCCCCCCCCCCCCCCCCCCCCCCCCCCCCCCCCCCCCCCCCCCCCCCCCCCCCCCCCCCCCCCCCCCCCCCCCCCCCCCCCCCCCCCCCCCCCCCCCCCCCCCCCCCCCCCCCCCCCCCCCCCCCCCCCCCCCCCCCCCCCCCCCCCCCCCCCCCCCCCCCCCCCCCCCCCCCCCCCCCCCCCCCCCCCCCCCCCCCCCCCCCCCCCCCCCCCCCCCCCCCCCCCCCCCCCCCCCCCCCC
This sequence comes from Grus americana, assembly GCF_028858705.1. Classification (NCBI taxonomy): domain Eukaryota; kingdom Metazoa; phylum Chordata; class Aves; order Gruiformes; family Gruidae; genus Grus; species Grus americana. The sequence goes on from NW_026561562.1 coordinate 9,218, forward strand.
CCCCCCCCCCCCCCCCCCCCCCCCCCCCCCCCCCCCCCCCCCCCCCCCCCCCCCCCCCCCCCCCCCCCCCCCCCCCCCCCCCCCCCCCCCCCCCCCCCCCCCCCCCCCCCCCCCCCCCCCCCCCCCCCCCCCCCCCCCCCCCCCCCCCCCCCCCCCCCCCCCCCCCCCCCCCCCCCCCCCCCCCCCCCCCCCCCCCCCCCCCCCCCCCCCCCCCCCCCCCCCCCCCCCCCCCCCCCCCCCCCCCCCCCCCCCCCCCCCCCCCCCCCCCCCCCCCCCCCCCCCCCCCCCCCCCCCCCCCCCCCCCCCCCCCCCCCCCCCCCCCCCCCCCCCCCCCCCCCCCCCCCCCCCCCCCCCCCCCCCCCCCCCCCCCCCCCCCCCCCCCCCCCCCCCCCCCCCCCCCCCCCCCCCCCCCCCCCCCCCCCCCCCCCCCCCCCCCCCCCCCCCCCCCCCCCCCCCCCCCCCCCCCCCCCCCCCCCCCCCCCCCCCCCCCCCCCCCCCCCCCCCCCCCCCCCCCCCCCCCCCCCCCCCCCCCCCCCCCCCCCCCCCCCCCCCCCCCCCCCCCCCCCCCCCCCCCCCCCCCCCCCCCCCCCCCCCCCCCCCCCCCCCCCCCCCCCCCCCCCCCCCCCCCCCCCCCCCCCCCCCCCCCCCCCCCCCCCCCCCCCCCCCCCCCCCCCCCCCCCCCCCCCCCCCCCCCCCCCCCCCCCCCCCCCCCCCCCCCCCCCCCCCCCCCCCCCCCCCCCCCCCCCCCCCCCCCCCCCCCCCCCCCCCCCCCCCCCCCCCCCCCCCCCCCCCCCCCCCCCCCCCCCCCCCCCCCCCCCCCCCCCCCCCCCCCCCCCCCCCCCCCCCCCCCCCCCCCCCCCCCCCCCCCCCCCCCCCCCCCCCCCCCCCCCCCCCCCCCCCCCCCCCCCCCCCCCCCCCCCCCCCCCCCCCCCCCCCCCCCCCCCCCCCCCCCCCCCCCCCCCCCCCCCCCCCCCCCCCCCCCCCCCCCCCCCCCCCCCCCCCCCCCCCCCCCCCCCCCCCCCCCCCCCCCCCCCCCCCCCCCCCCCCCCCCCCCCCCCCCCCCCCCCCCCCCCCCCCCCCCCCCCCCCCCCCCCCCCCCCCCCCCCCCCCCCCCCCCCCCCCCCCCCCCCCCCCCCCCCCCCCCCCCCCCCCCCCCCCCCCCCCCCCCCCCCCCCCCCCCCCCCCCCCCCCCCCCCCCCCCCCCCCCCCCCCCCCCCCCCCCCCCCCCCCCCCCCCCCCCCCCCCCCCCCCCCCCCCCCCCCCCCCCCCCCCCCCCCCCCCCCCCCCCCCCCCCCCCCCCCCCCCCCCCCCCCCCCCCCCCCCCCCCCCCCCCCCCCCCCCCCCCCCCCCCCCCCCCCCCCCCCCCCCCCCCCCCCCCCCCCCCCCCCCCCCCCCCCCCCCCCCCCCCCCCCCCCCCCCCCCCCCCCCCCCCCCCCCCCCCCCCCCCCCCCCCCCCCCCCCCCCCCCCCCCCCCCCCCCCCCCCCCCCCCCCCCCCCCCCCCCCCCCCCCCCCCCCCCCCCCCCCCCCCCCCCCCCCCCCCCCCCCCCCCCCCCCCCCCCCCCCCCCCCCCCCCCCCCCCCCCCCCCCCCCCCCCCCCCCCCCCCCCCCCCCCCCCCCCCCCCCCCCCCCCCCCCCCCCCCCCCCCCCCCCCCCCCCCCCCCCCCCCCCCCCCCCCCCCCCCCCCCCCCCCCCCCCCCCCCCCCCCCCCCCCCCCCCCCCCCCCCCCCCCCCCCCCCCCCCCCCCCCCCCCCCCCCCCCCCCCCCCCCCCCCCCCCCCCCCCCCCCCCCCCCCCCCCCCCCCCCCCCCCCCCCCCCCCCCCCCCCCCCCCCCCCCCCCCCCCCCCCCCCCCCCCCCCCCCCCCCCCCCCCCCCCCCCCCCCCCCCCCCCCCCCCCCCCCCCCCCCCCCCCCCCCCCCCCCCCCCCCCCCCCCCCCCCCCCCCCCCCCCCCCCCCCCCCCCCCCCCCCCCCCCCCCCCCCCCCCCCCCCCCCCCCCCCCCCCCCCCCCCCCCCCCCCCCCCCCCCCCCCCCCCCCCCCCCCCCCCCCCCCCCCCCCCCCCCCCCCCCCCCCCCCCCCCCCCCCCCCCCCCCCCCCCCCCCCCCCCCCCCCCCCCCCCCCCCCCCCCCCCCCCCCCCCCCCCCCCCCCCCCCCCCCCCCCCCCCCCCCCCCCCCCCCCCCCCCCCCCCCCCCCCCCCCCCCCCCCCCCCCCCCCCCCCCCCCCCCCCCCCCCCCCCCCCCCCCCCCCCCCCCCCCCCCCCCCCCCCCCCCCCCCCCCCCCCCCCCCCCCCCCCCCCCCCCCCCCCCCCCCCCCCCCCCCCCCCCCCCCCCCCCCCCCCCCCCCCCCCCCCCCCCCCCCCCCCCCCCCCCCCCCCCCCCCCCCCCCCCCCCCCCCCCCCCCCCCCCCCCCCCCCCCCCCCCCCCCCCCCCCCCCCCCCCCCCCCCCCCCCCCCCCCCCCCCCCCCCCCCCCCCCCCCCCCCCCCCCCCCCCCCCCCCCCCCCCCCCCCCCCCCCCCCCCCCCCCCCCCCCCCCCCCCCCCCCCCCCCCCCCCCCCCCCCCCCCCCCCCCCCCCCCCCCCCCCCCCCCCCCCCCCCCCCCCCCCCCCCCCCCCCCCCCCCCCCCCCCCCCCCCCCCCCCCCCCCCCCCCCCCCCCCCCCCCCCCCCCCCCCCCCCCCCCCCCCCCCCCCCCCCCCCCCCCCCCCCCCCCCCCCCCCCCCCCCCCCCCCCCCCCCCCCCCCCCCCCCCCCCCCCCCCCCCCCCCCCCCCCCCCCCCCCCCCCCCCCCCCCCCCCCCCCCCCCCCCCCCCCCCCCCCCCCCCCCCCCCCCCCCCCCCCCCCCCCCCCCCCCCCCCCCCCCCCCCCCCCCCCCCCCCCCCCCCCCCCCCCCCCCCCCCCCCCCCCCCCCCCCCCCCCCCCCCCCCCCCCCCCCCCCCCCCCCCCCCCCCCCCCCCCCCCCCCCCCCCCCCCCCCCCCCCCCCCCCCCCCCCCCCCCCCCCCCCCCCCCCCCCCCCCCCCCCCCCCCCCCCCCCCCCCCCCCCCCCCCCCCCCCCCCCCCCCCCCCCCCCCCCCCCCCCCCCCCCCCCCCCCCCCCCCCCCCCCCCCCCCCCCCCCCCCCCCCCCCCCCCCCCCCCCCCCCCCCCCCCCCCCCCCCCCCCCCCCCCCCCCCCCCCCCCCCCCCCCCCCCCCCCCCCCCCCCCCCCCCCCCCCCCCCCCCCCCCCCCCCCCCCCCCCCCCCCCCCCCCCCCCCCCCCCCCCCCCCCCCCCCCCCCCCCCCCCCCCCCCCCCCCCCCCCCCCCCCCCCCCCCCCCCCCCCCCCCCCCCCCCCCCCCCCCCCCCCCCCCCCCCCCCCCCCCCCCCCCCCCCCCCCCCCCCCCCCCCCCCCCCCCCCCCCCCCCCCCCCCCCCCCCCCCCCCCCCCCCCCCCCCCCCCCCCCCCCCCCCCCCCCCCCCCCCCCCCCCCCCCCCCCCCCCCCCCCCCCCCCCCCCCCCCCCCCCCCCCCCCCCCCCCCCCCCCCCCCCCCCCCCCCCCCCCCCCCCCCCCCCCCCCCCCCCCCCCCCCCCCCCCCCCCCCCCCCCCCCCCCCCCCCCCCCCCCCCCCCCCCCCCCCCCCCCCCCCCCCCCCCCCCCCCCCCCCCCCCCCCCCCCCCCCCCCCCCCCCCCCCCCCCCCCCCCCCCCCCCCCCCCCCCCCCCCCCCCCCCCCCCCCCCCCCCCCCCCCCCCCCCCCCCCCCCCCCCCCCCCCCCCCCCCCCCCCCCCCCCCCCCCCCCCCCCCCCCCCCCCCCCCCCCCCCCCCCCCCCCCCCCCCCCCCCCCCCCCCCCCCCCCCCCCCCCCCCCCCCCCCCCCCCCCCCCCCCCCCCCCCCCCCCCCCCCCCCCCCCCCCCCCCCCCCCCCCCCCCCCCCCCCCCCCCCCCCCCCCCCCCCCCCCCCCCCCCCCCCCCCCCCCCCCCCCCCCCCCCCCCCCCCCCCCCCCCCCCCCCCCCCCCCCCCCCCCCCCCCCCCCCCCCCCCCCCCCCCCCCCCCCCCCCCCCCCCCCCCCCCCCCCCCCCCCCCCCCCCCCCCCCCCCCCCCCCCCCCCCCCCCCCCCCCCCCCCCCCCCCCCCCCCCCCCCCCCCCCCCCCCCCCCCCCCCCCCCCCCCCCCCCCCCCCCCCCCCCCCCCCCCCCCCCCCCCCCCCCCCCCCCCCCCCCCCCCCCCCCCCCCCCCCCCCCCCCCCCCCCCCCCCCCCCCCCCCCCCCCCCCCCCCCCCCCCCCCCCCCCCCCCCCCCCCCCCCCCCCCCCCCCCCCCCCCCCCCCCCCCCCCCCCCCCCCCCCCCCCCCCCCCCCCCCCCCCCCCCCCCCCCCCCCCCCCCCCCCCCCCCCCCCCCCCCCCCCCCCCCCCCCCCCCCCCCCCCCCCCCCCCCCCCCCCCCCCCCCCCCCCCCCCCCCCCCCCCCCCCCCCCCCCCCCCCCCCCCCCCCCCCCCCCCCCCCCCCCCCCCCCCCCCCCCCCCCCCCCCCCCCCCCCCCCCCCCCCCCCCCCCCCCCCCCCCCCCCCCCCCCCCCCCCCCCCCCCCCCCCCCCCCCCCCCCCCCCCCCCCCCCCCCCCCCCCCCCCCCCCCCCCCCCCCCCCCCCCCCCCCCCCCCCCCCCCCCCCCCCCCCCCCCCCCCCCCCCCCCCCCCCCCCCCCCCCCCCCCCCCCCCCCCCCCCCCCCCCCCCCCCCCCCCCCCCCCCCCCCCCCCCCCCCCCCCCCCCCCCCCCCCCCCCCCCCCCCCCCCCCCCCCCCCCCCCCCCCCCCCCCCCCCCCCCCCCCCCCCCCCCCCCCCCCCCCCCCCCCCCCCCCCCCCCCCCCCCCCCCCCCCCCCCCCCCCCCCCCCCCCCCCCCCCCCCCCCCCCCCCCCCCCCCCCCCCCCCCCCCCCCCCCCCCCCCCCCCCCCCCCCCCCCCCCCCCCCCCCCCCCCCCCCCCCCCCCCCCCCCCCCCCCCCCCCCCCCCCCCCCCCCCCCCCCCCCCCCCCCCCCCCCCCCCCCCCCCCCCCCCCCCCCCCCCCCCCCCCCCCCCCCCCCCCCCCCCCCCCCCCCCCCCCCCCCCCCCCCCCCCCCCCCCCCCCCCCCCCCCCCCCCCCCCCCCCCCCCCCCCCCCCCCCCCCCCCCCCCCCCCCCCCCCCCCCCCCCCCCCCCCCCCCCCCCCCCCCCCCCCCCCCCCCCCCCCCCCCCCCCCCCCCCCCCCCCCCCCCCCCCCCCCCCCCCCCCCCCCCCCCCCCCCCCCCCCCCCCCCCCCCCCCCCCCCCCCCCCCCCCCCCCCCCCCCCCCCCCCCCCCCCCCCCCCCCCCCCCCCCCCCCCCCCCCCCCCCCCCCCCCCCCCCCCCCCCCCCCCCCCCCCCCCCCCCCCCCCCCCCCCCCCCCCCCCCCCCCCCCCCCCCCCCCCCCCCCCCCCCCCCCCCCCCCCCCCCCCCCCCCCCCCCCCCCCCCCCCCCCCCCCCCCCCCCCCCCCCCCCCCCCCCCCCCCCCCCCCCCCCCCCCCCCCCCCCCCCCCCCCCCCCCCCCCCCCCCCCCCCCCCCCCCCCCCCCCCCCCCCCCCCCCCCCCCCCCCCCCCCCCCCCCCCCCCCCCCCCCCCCCCCCCCCCCCCCCCCCCCCCCCCCCCCCCCCCCCCCCCCCCCCCCCCCCCCCCCCCCCCCCCCCCCCCCCCCCCCCCCCCCCCCCCCCCCCCCCCCCCCCCCCCCCCCCCCCCCCCCCCCCCCCCCCCCCCCCCCCCCCCCCCCCCCCCCCCCCCCCCCCCCCCCCCCCCCCCCCCCCCCCCCCCCCCCCCCCCCCCCCCCCCCCCCCCCCCCCCCCCCCCCCCCCCCCCCCCCCCCCCCCCCCCCCCCCCCCCCCCCCCCCCCCCCCCCCCCCCCCCCCCCCCCCCCCCCCCCCCCCCCCCCCCCCCCCCCCCCCCCCCCCCCCCCCCCCCCCCCCCCCCCCCCCCCCCCCCCCCCCCCCCCCCCCCCCCCCCCCCCCCCCCCCCCCCCCCCCCCCCCCCCCCCCCCCCCCCCCCCCCCCCCCCCCCCCCCCCCCCCCCCCCCCCCCCCCCCCCCCCCCCCCCCCCCCCCCCCCCCCCCCCCCCCCCCCCCCCCCCCCCCCCCCCCCCCCCCCCCCCCCCCCCCCCCCCCCCCCCCCCCCCCCCCCCCCCCCCCCCCCCCCCCCCCCCCCCCCCCCCCCCCCCCCCCCCCCCCCCCCCCCCCCCCCCCCCCCCCCCCCCCCCCCCCCCCCCCCCCCCCCCCCCCCCCCCCCCCCCCCCCCCCCCCCCCCCCCCCCCCCCCCCCCCCCCCCCCCCCCCCCCCCCCCCCCCCCCCCCCCCCCCCCCCCCCCCCCCCCCCCCCCCCCCCCCCCCCCCCCCCCCCCCCCCCCCCCCCCCCCCCCCCCCCCCCCCCCCCCCCCCCCCCCCCCCCCCCCCCCCCCCCCCCCCCCCCCCCCCCCCCCCCCCCCCCCCCCCCCCCCCCCCCCCCCCCCCCCCCCCCCCCCCCCCCCCCCCCCCCCCCCCCCCCCCCCCCCCCCCCCCCCCCCCCCCCCCCCCCCCCCCCCCCCCCCCCCCCCCCCCCCCCCCCCCCCCCCCCCCCCCCCCCCCCCCCCCCCCCCCCCCCCCCCCCCCCCCCCCCCCCCCCCCCCCCCCCCCCCCCCCCCCCCCCCCCCCCCCCCCCCCCCCCCCCCCCCCCCCCCCCCCCCCCCCCCCCCCCCCCCCCCCCCCCCCCCCCCCCCCCCCCCCCCCCCCCCCCCCCCCCCCCCCCCCCCCCCCCCCCCCCCCCCCCCCCCCCCCCCCCCCCCCCCCCCCCCCCCCCCCCCCCCCCCCCCCCCCCCCCCCCCCCCCCCCCCCCCCCCCCCCCCCCCCCCCCCCCCCCCCCCCCCCCCCCCCCCCCCCCCCCCCCCCCCCCCCCCCCCCCCCCCCCCCCCCCCCCCCCCCCCCCCCCCCCCCCCCCCCCCCCCCCCCCCCCCCCCCCCCCCCCCCCCCCCCCCCCCCCCCCCCCCCCCCCCCCCCCCCCCCCCCCCCCCCCCCCCCCCCCCCCCCCCCCCCCCCCCCCCCCCCCCCCCCCCCCCCCCCCCCCCCCCCCCCCCCCCCCCCCCCCCCCCCCCCCCCCCCCCCCCCCCCCCCCCCCCCCCCCCCCCCCCCCCCCCCCCCCCCCCCCCCCCCCCCCCCCCCCCCCCCCCCCCCCCCCCCCCCCCCCCCCCCCCCCCCCCCCCCCCCCCCCCCCCCCCCCCCCCCCCCCCCCCCCCCCCCCCCCCCCCCCCCCCCCCCCCCCCCCCCCCCCCCCCCCCCCCCCCCCCCCCCCCCCCCCCCCCCCCCCCCCCCCCCCCCCCCCCCCCCCCCCCCCCCCCCCCCCCCCCCCCCCCCCCCCCCCCCCCCCCCCCCCCCCCCCCCCCCCCCCCCCCCCCCCCCCCCCCCCCCCCCCCCCCCCCCCCCCCCCCCCCCCCCCCCCCCCCCCCCCCCCCCCCCCCCCCCCCCCCCCCCCCCCCCCCCCCCCCCCCCCCCCCCCCCCCCCCCCCCCCCCCCCCCCCCCCCCCCCCCCCCCCCCCCCCCCCCCCCCCCCCCCCCCCCCCCCCCCCCCCCCCCCCCCCCCCCCCCCCCCCCCCCCCCCCCCCCCCCCCCCCCCCCCCCCCCCCCCCCCCCCCCCCCCCCCCCCCCCCCCCCCCCCCCCCCCCCCCCCCCCCCCCCCCCCCCCCCCCCCCCCCCCCCCCCCCCCCCCCCCCCCCCCCCCCCCCCCCCCCCCCCCCCCCCCCCCCCCCCCCCCCCCCCCCCCCCCCCCCCCCCCCCCCCCCCCCCCCCCCCCCCCCCCCCCCCCCCCCCCCCCCCCCCCCCCCCCCCCCCCCCCCCCCCCCCCCCCCCCCCCCCCCCCCCCCCCCCCCCCCCCCCCCCCCCCCCCCCCCCCCCCCCCCCCCCCCCCCCCCCCCCCCCCCCCCCCCCCCCCCCCCCCCCCCCCCCCCCCCCCCCCCCCCCCCCCCCCCCCCCCCCCCCCCCCCCCCCCCCCCCCCCCCCCCCCCCCCCCCCCCCCCCCCCCCCCCCCCCCCCCCCCCCCCCCCCCCCCCCCCCCCCCCCCCCCCCCCCCCCCCCCCCCCCCCCCCCCCCCCCCCCCCCCCCCCCCCCCCCCCCCCCCCCCCCCCCCCCCCCCCCCCCCCCCCCCCCCCCCCCCCCCCCCCCCCCCCCCCCCCCCCCCCCCCCCCCCCCCCCCCCCCCCCCCCCCCCCCCCCCCCCCCCCCCCCCCCCCCCCCCCCCCCCCCCCCCCCCCCCCCCCCCCCCCCCCCCCCCCCCCCCCCCCCCCCCCCCCCCCCCCCCCCCCCCCCCCCCCCCCCCCCCCCCCCCCCCCCCCCCCCCCCCCCCCCCCCCCCCCCCCCCCCCCCCCCCCCCCCCCCCCCCCCCCCCCCCCCCCCCCCCCCCCCCCCCCCCCCCCCCCCCCCCCCCCCCCCCCCCCCCCCCCCCCCCCCCCCCCCCCCCCCCCCCCCCCCCCCCCCCCCCCCCCCCCCCCCCCCCCCCCCCCCCCCCCCCCCCCCCCCCCCCCCCCCCCCCCCCCCCCCCCCCCCCCCCCCCCCCCCCCCCCCCCCCCCCCCCCCCCCCCCCCCCCCCCCCCCCCCCCCCCCCCCCCCCCCCCCCCCCCCCCCCCCCCCCCCCCCCCCCCCCCCCCCCCCCCCCCCCCCCCCCCCCCCCCCCCCCCCCCCCCCCCCCCCCCCCCCCCCCCCCCCCCCCCCCCCCCCCCCCCCCCCCCCCCCCCCCCCCCCCCCCCCCCCCCCCCCCCCCCCCCCCCCCCCCCCCCCCCCCCCCCCCCCCCCCCCCCCCCCCCCCCCCCCCCCCCCCCCCCCCCCCCCCCCCCCCCCCCCCCCCCCCCCCCCCCCCCCCCCCCCCCCCCCCCCCCCCCCCCCCCCCCCCCCCCCCCCCCCCCCCCCCCCCCCCCCCCCCCCCCCCCCCCCCCCCCCCCCCCCCCCCCCCCCCCCCCCCCCCCCCCCCCCCCCCCCCCCCCCCCCCCCCCCCCCCCCCCCCCCCCCCCCCCCCCCCCCCCCCCCCCCCCCCCCCCCCCCCCCCCCCCCCCCCCCCCCCCCCCCCCCCCCCCCCCCCCCCCCCCCCCCCCCCCCCCCCCCCCCCCCCCCCCCCCCCCCCACCCCCCCCCCCCCCCCCCCCCCCCCCCCCCCCCCCCCCCCCCCCCCCCCCCCCCCCCCCCCCCCCCCCCCCCCCCCCCCCCCCCCCCCCCCCCCCCCCCCCCCCCCCCCCCCCCCCCCCCCCCCCCCCCCCCCCCCCCCCCCCCCCCCCCCCCCCCCCCCCCCCCCCCCCCCCCCCCCCCCCCCCCCCCCCCCCCCCCCCCCCCCCCCCCCCCCCCCCCCCCCCCCCCCCCCCCCCCCCCCCCCCCCCCCCCCCCCCCCCCCCCCCCCCCCCCCCCCCCCCCCCCCCCCCCCCCCCCCCCCCCCCCCCCCCCCCCCCCCCCCCCCCCCCCCCCCCCCCCCCCCCCCCCCCCCCCCCCCCCCCCCCCCCCCCCCCCCCCCCCCCCCCCCCCCCCCCCCCCCCCCCCCCCCCCCCCCCCCCCCCCCCCCCCCCCCCCCCCCCCCCCCCCCCCCCCCCCCCCCCCCCCCCCCCCCCCCCCCCCCCCCCCCCCCCCCCCCCCCCCCCCCCCCCCCCCCCCCCCCCCCCCCCCCCCCCCCCCCCCCCCCCCCCCCCCCCCCCCCCCCCCCCCCCCCCCCCCCCCCCCCCCCCCCCCCCCCCCCCCCCCCCCCCCCCCCCCCCCCCCCCCCCCCCCCCCCCCCCCCCCCCCCCCCCCCCCCCCCCCCCCCCCCCCCCCCCCCCCCCCCCCCCCCCCCCCCCCCCCCCCCCCCCCCCCCCCCCCCCCCCCCCCCCCCCCCCCCCCCCCCCCCCCCCCCCCCCCCCCCCCCCCCCCCCCCCCCCCCCCCCCCCCCCCCCCCCCCCCCCCCCCCCCCCCCCCCCCCCCCCCCCCCCCCCCCCCCCCCCCCCCCCCCCCCCCCCCCCCCCCCCCCCCCCCCCCCCCCCCCCCCCCCCCCCCCCCCCCCCCCCCCCCCCCCCCCCCCCCCCCCCCCCCCCCCCCCCCCCCCCCCCCCCCCCCCCCCCCCCCCCCCCCCCCCCCCCCCCCCCCCCCCCCCCCCCCCCCCCCACCCCCCCCCCCCCCCCCCCCCCCCCCCCCCCCCCCCCCCCCCCCCCCCCCCCCCCCCCCCCCCCCCCCCCCCCCCCCCCCCCCCCCCCCCCCCCCCCCCCCCCCCCCCCCCCCCCCCCCCCCCCCCCCCCCCCCCCCCCCCCCCCCCCCCCCCCCCCCCCCCCCCCCCCCCCCCCCCCCCCCCCCCCCCCCCCCCCCCCCCCCCCCCCCCCCCCCCCCCCCCCCCCCCCCCCCCCCCCCCCCCCCCCCCCCCCCCCCCCCCCCCCCCCCCCCCCCCCCCCCCCCCCCCCCCCCCCCCCCCCCCCCCCCCCCCCCCCCCCCCCCCCCCCCCCCCCCCCCCCCCCCCCCCCCCCCCCCCCCCCCCCCCCCCCCCCCCCCCCCCCCCCCCCCCCCCCCCCCCCCCCCCCCCCCCCCCCCCCCCCCCCCCCCCCCCCCCCCCCCCCCCCCCCCCCCCCCCCCCCCCCCCCCCCCCCCCCCCCCCCCCCCCCCCCCCCCCCCCCCCCCCCCCCCCCCCCCCCCCCCCCCCCCCCCCCCCCCCCCCCCCCCCCCCCCCCCCCCCCCCCCCCCCCCCCCCCCCCCCCCCCCCCCCCCCCCCCCCCCCCCCCCCCCCCCCCCCCCCCCCCCCCCCCCCCCCCCCCCCCCCCCCCCCCCCCCCCCCCCCCCCCCCCCCCCCCCCCCCCCCCCCCCCCCCCCCCCCCCCCCCCCCCCCCCCCCCCCCCCCCCCCCCCACCCCCCCCCCCCCCCCCCCCCCCCCCCCCCCCCCCCCCCCCCCCCCCCCCCCCCCCCCCCCCCCCCCCCCCCCCCCCCCCCCCCCCCCCCCCCCCCCCCCCCCCCCCCCCCCCCCCCCCCCCCCCCCCCCCCCCCCCCCCCCCCCCCCCCCCCCCCCCCCCCCCCCCCCCCCCCCCCCCCCCCCCCCCCCCCCCCCCCCCCCCCCCCCCCCCCCCCCCCCCCCCCCCCCCCCCCCCCCCCCCCCCCCCCCCCCCCCCCCCCCCCCCCCCCCCCCCCCCCCCCCCCCCCCCCCCCCCCCCCCCCCCCCCCCCCCCCCCCCCCCCCCCCCCCCCCCCCCCCCCCCCCCCCCCCCCCCCCCCCCCCCCCCCCCCCCCCCCCCCCCCCCCCCCCCCCCCCCCCCCCCCCCCCCCCCCCCCCCCCCCCCCCCCCCCCCCCCCCCCCCCCCCCCCCCCCCCCCCCCCCCCCCCCCCCCCCCCCCCCCCCCCCCCCCCCCCCCCCCCCCCCCCCCCCCCCCCCCCCCCCCCCCCCCCCCCCCCCCCCCCCCCCCCCCCCCCCCCCCCCCCCCCCCCCCCCCCCCCCCCCCCCCCCCCCCCCCCCCCCCCCCCCCCCCCCCCCCCCCCCCCCCCCCCCCCCCCCCCCCCCCCCCCCCCCCCCCCCCCCCCACCCCCCCCCCCCCCCCCCCCCCCCCCCCCACCCCCCCCCCCCCCCCCCCCCCCCCCCCCCCCCCCCCCCCCCCCCCCCCCCCCCCCCCCCCCCCCCCCCACCCCCCCCCCCCCCCCCCCCCCCCCCCCCCCCCCCCCCCCCCCCCCCCCCCCCCCCCCCCCCCCCCCCCCCCCCCCCCCCCCCCCCCCCCCCCCCCCCCCCCCCCCCCCCCCCCCCCCCCCCCCCCCCCCCCCCCCCCCCCCCCCCCCCCCCCCCCCCCCCCCCCCCCCCCCCCTCCCCCCCCCCCCCCCCCCCCCCCCCCCCCCCCCCCCCTCCCCCCCCCCCCCCCCCCCCATCCCCCCCCCCCCCCCCCCCCCCCCCCCCCCCCCCCCCCCCCCCCCCCCCCCCCCCCCCCCCCCCCCCCCCCCCCCCCCCCCCCCCCCCCCCCCCCCCCCCCCCCCCCCCCCCCCCCCCCCCCCCCCCCCCCCCCCCCCCCCCCCCCCCCCCCCCCCCCCCCCCCCCCCCCCCCCCCCCCCCCCCCCCCCCCCCCCCCCCCCCCCCCCCCCCCCCCCCCCCCCCCCCCCCCCCCCCCCCCCCCCCCCCCCCCCCCCCCCCCCCCCCCCCCCCCCCCCCCCCCCCCCCCCCCCCCCCCCCCCCCCCCCCCCCCCCCCCCCCCCCCCCCCCCCCCCCCCCCCCCCCCCCCCCCCCCCCCCCCCCCCCCCCCCCCCCCCCCCCCCCCCCCCCCCCCC
>NW_026561563.1:0-49418 GCF_028858705.1 Grus americana
CTTAGGCTGACTCGGGGTCAGGGGCGTTGAGCGCGTGCTCCAGGAGCCTCGGCCACGAAGCAGAGAAGAAGCCCCCAGAGGCACAGAACCCCCGAGCCCCCAGTGCCCCCCCCGGGGGATGCGGTGCTCTGCAGCAGCCAGCCCCAGACGGCTGTCTGAGAGTAAAGCGCCGTGAGAAGCACGTCTCTGGCACAGCTTTTCCCCGGGGCCGGGCCCCCCAAGAAGCGCAAGGCAAAGACTTACGGAGAGACAGCAAAAACTCTTTGGGGGCGCTGCTGACCTCCCGGAAGGAGAGACTGCCTCGGAGATATGCCAGATGGTGAACAGCCGTTGGCCAGACTGCTCAGGCAGACGGATGACCACGTGGCCTCGAGATCCTTGGAAAGCCCAGCAGCTGCCCGGGGCAATACGGAGCTGAAACCAGAAAGCCATGACCATGAGCGGCAAGGCAGCCAAAGAGCCAACGGAGCTGCCTGTTTGGCCAGAAGCAGAGACCTGCCTTGCCTGTGGGCTGCAATCCTGCTCGTTAAATGGGTACGAGTCGATGGGCAGCAGGGCAATACGGAAGGGTTCCTACAAAAACCTCTGGCTCTACCACCTTTCCCGAGGCAGCTCTGCTTTCTTGGAGCCTGCAGAGGCAGGGCAGGTCTCCCTAGTGCACCTCACCCCACCGCCCTTCAAAGATTGCCCTGCAGCTGCAGGGTCCAATGCAGACTTGGACCCTGCTTCAGACTTGGTCATGCAGGTTAGGTCCGGGGGCCCGGAGGAGCGTCTCTCCCTGCTCCCATGGCTCAGCAGCCCCCACCCACTCCGGAAGAAAGGGACCCTCCGAGTTGCGGTTTGGCAGTGGGGCCGCCGAGGACAAAGTTCCTCGGCTAACTGCAACCAAGGCTGGTGGGCAGGTCACAGCAGCTGGGTTCAGCACGGTCCCCCTCCTGATGGGAGGGTAGTAGTGCGTCAGGAATCGCAGGGGTCAGGGTGCGATGCAGACTGCAGGGCCGAGCGGTACGGCCGTGCTGAAGGGAAGTGCTGTGCACTTGGTCTGCCAATCCGAAAGCAAGGAGGTGAACCGCAAGTCAGGACTTCCCTTGTGATACCTGCAAGATTGTCTCTGGAGGGTTTGCAGAAGAGAAGGCGAATGAAAAAGCCACCAGGTCTTCTTGCCTTGCCCACCATAACTCTTGGATGTCCTCTTCTCATCAATGGTGGCACCTGACATGAAGGCGGACAGAGATTAGGAGTTGGAGCAGTGCATGAGGATGCATTTCTCAGGCTTGAAAGCAGATCTTGGCAGACTTTGGGGGAGTGCCATACGCAAACCGAGGGCAGCGAGACTTTCTGTCTGCATACCTAAGGCTTCCAGAGCCCAGTCACGCATCTGGATGGAGTCGTCAAGGGCCTTCTCAATTGCCGCCTGGGCCAACCGCAGAATTTCCTGGAAAGAATTGCAAAGGGAGAGATGGCAGTGACCACCACCACACGCACGAACCGTTCTGCATAAAACCCTGGTCCTAGCACAGAGCCAAGGAGCACCTCCGTGTCACAAAACACAAGGCAAGACCTGTCAGAAAAGGTGCTGACTTTGAGAGTGCCAAGAGGACGCCGCAGGAGGGAGCCCAGAAAGGGAGCGAGGTCTCTCATCTACCGCCAGCACCCTTACCTCTCTCTTCTCCTCTTGGACACCATGGTCTTCAAGGACCTCGCTCACTGCCTGCACTATGTTCCCCTTTGCATCAGACACCTGAGCCACCGTCTCCTTGAGCTCCCGCATCTTCAGCTCCAGCCAAGCCTGTGAGTTCCTGGAGGCAAAGAGAAAGCAGGTCTTGTCCAGCAGCTGCCCAGCCTCTGCAGGCAGGCAGGCTCCCAACGCCACGCAGAGAAGGGTCCCGTGGGCCTGGGCCCCCCCCATCCCCCAGAGCCTTTCTGTCCTCTGGTTTACAAAGGGCTCCCTTCCACCACCGCGAGTAGTAGACGGGGAAGGTCAGGAGCCCTGGGCGTGAGGCGAGTGCGTGCAGGCAGCACGATGGCTCCACAGAGTGCGTTCCTTGGCGAGAAAGCACTCTTACCTCAGAGACTGCAGCTCCGCTTCCGGAAGCCCTGGCGCCTCCTGCAAGGTAAAGAGGGGGTGGGATGGACTCTGGAAGTAGCTCGTTTACTGCCAAAATTGACGCTTGGGAGAGACACTCCGCTGGAGCAAGCACGAGCAGCACTGCCAGGGCTTCCCCAAGGAGACTCCCCTAGGGAGAGCAGGCAGAATTTCCTGCTGCTTCAAGTCACTTTGGAGACACCGCGACCCAAAGGTTGGCCTCTTTGACCAGCCATGTTCAGCAGAGCATCTTTCGGGTCTCCGTCTGACCCCCGAGGCTATCCAAGAGGGATGCAGGCAGCAAAGGCACCTTCTGCCAAAGTGCTCCACACTTCAGCCTGCCATTCTGCCAAGGTCGCTCCAGGAGAACCGGCTCCATGTTGAACCCCATCAAGGCGCTGAGGAGTTTGGAGGACAAACAGACGTGCCCCTCCCCCCTGCCTCTGCCCCCCTCCCACCCCCGCCTTTTCCGCCTCAGTGGTGACGGGCATAAAAATGAGCCCCGTGTTCCCAGGGGAGGCAGGAGGGCAGAAGCACAGCCTTTGCAGGCGTTGGCTTTCCCACAGCAAGAGGCACTTACCCACCGCACTCCCTTTCCCCACACCGTGGAGATCAAGCAGCAGAGACAACAGCTGTGGATCACATTGTCAAGAGATGGTTATTTTCCTCAGGAGCTGGTCGCTCTCTCCCCAGGACTGAGAGGACCGTTTTTGGTCAGGGGTACTCACCAGACAGGATGGGAAGCAGCAGGAACAGGAGCCTCAGGACCCGCCTGCCCTTCTGCTGGCTGTCACAGTGTCTAAAAGAGAGGGAACGCTATTGTCACCAAAGCCCAAGGTTGGGACACATATTTGCCAGGGGTCCCTTTAGGAGCTCACTTGCCACCAGGAGGAACCTGGTGCTCAGCACAGCTGCAAGCGCGAGGGCCCAAGGGCCTTTGGGAAGGTGTGGCCCGTTGAACACCGCCCCTGGGACACAAAGACCTCTGGCCTGACACGGGGAGGGGCAGCAGCATGGCCCCACTCAGCTCTCCCCAGAGAAGGGGCAGGGCCGTGCCCCCGGAGTGGGGTTGCTGGGCTGCCGGGCTGGAGGGCACTAGTGCAGACAGCCCCTATGCTCTGGGTCTGCCTGCTCTGCCGGGAAGCCAGGCAGCACACAAGGCTTCTGGCCGGATCCCTCCCTGCTTTCTGGGCCCCATTGCACCCACCTGCCCATCCTGGCTGAGATCCCTGCAATTGCAGCACACTGGCCAGGAGGAGGGAAAAGCCTGCTCTTCTCCCGAGACCCAGGCACCTCTTCTCCAGGCATCCGCTTGCTGCTGAAAGCGCTCTGCTTCGCACTGCTGCCCACCTCTGCAGCGTGGGGTTTTATGGCGGGACAGCAGGTTATGACCTCACAAGAGCCGGCTGGTGATGCCCATGATGACCTCAGAGGGGCTGCCCAGGACGGGGTGGCTGTGCCACCCGGGAGGGGAGACACCCTGCGGGTTAGCCCCCACCCACACCCGCAGGCAGAGACAAGGGGTCCAGAAGCACGTGGGAGCACAGAGAGCGAGCGGCACCTCCTTTGGCTGCCCCGGCAAGCTGCTGTGCCGTTACACACCTCCTCCTGCGCCGGGCGGTGGCATGCCCTGTGCTCCGGGCTTCTACTGGGGCCCCCAGAGCTGGTTGCAGAACTCCAGGTGGGGGTCTCACGAGAGCGGAGGAGAGCGAGAGAGTCCCCTCCCTGGACCTGCTGGTCACGCTTCTTTGCATGCAGCCCAGGATACAGGAAAGATGGTCAGGGACTGTTTTTCAGGGAGGGAGTGTAGCGACAGGACAAGGGGTAATGGGTTTAAGTTGAAGGAGGGTCGATTTAGATTAGATGTTAGAAAGAAATTCTTTACTGTTAGAGTGGTGAGGTACTGGAACAAAGAGGTTGTGGGTGCCCCATCCCTGGAAGTGTTTAAGACCAGGTTGGATGAGGCTTTGGGCAATGTGGTCTAGTGGAGGGTGTCCCTGCCCACAGCAGGGGGGTGGAACTAGATGATCTTTAAGGTCCCTTCCAACCCAAACCATTCTATGATTTTATGATTCTATGATACGGTTGGCTTTCTGGGCTGCGAGCGCAAGAGAATTGACCAGGGCCAGTTCTGCCCCTCCTGGTACGACCCCAAGCTCTTCTACCGCCTGCTGTCGCATGCGCTGTCTGAGGAGACCTACAGCGCCCTGGCGTATGCACTGGGAAAGATCCTCCCCGTGGCCAGTGAGGGGCTGCTGCCCTTTTGACAGCCCCTGCCAATAAAGCCTTTTCTATCTCCGCCTCCATGTGCACACCTCGGGTGCGTGCGTTGGGGCGCAGGGAGAGGGTCTTGCCCTGCGTGCCGCTCCGCGCAGCCTCTCCAGGCCAGGCCCAGTCTCATCTGCAAGGCACTGGGCACCGCCACCCTGCCTGCCGCAAGCCAGGTCCCTGCGTGCCAGCCTCACCTGGCCTCCCTCCCTCCCTCCTCCCTCCCTCTGTCCCCGCAGTATTTATGACGCTGTAGAATCGGGTGGAACCACCGTCTTCTCAGGCCACGGTCGTTTTCTTACTCCACCTTTTCGGCAACCATTTAGCAATGTGCAGGCCACCCCGGTAAGCGTGTCTGAGGCTACTCAGGCTCCAGCAGCCGGGGACTCATTTACACCGAGGCCGGCAAACACGCTCACCCACAGACCCCTAGACCCTTCCAAGCCCCCTCCCTTCCTCCCTCCCCAATGCTCCCCACGACCCCCACAGCCACCCTCCCACACCACAGCCCCACAGCCCCTGCCCTTTCCCTCCCCACAGCCCCACGGCCCACGTCTCCTGCCTCCCCAGGCTCCCATCCCTGGTGGCACCACAGCCCAGCAGGCCCCTGTCCCCATTGTCGTGGTTTTACCCCAGCCGGCAGCTAAGCAACACGCGGCGCTCGCTCGCTCGCTCGCTCGCTCCCACCCGCCCCCCCCCGGTGCGATGGAGGAGAGAGTCGGAAGAGTGACAGTGAGAAAACTCATGGGTTGAGATAAAGACACTTTAATAAGGAAAGCAAAAGCCGTGCGTTCATCTTACAGAAACACAGGTGGTGTGTTGCGTGGAGCTCCTGGGCACCAAAGCAGCTCAGGTCAGGTCCACTGCTGCACTTGCACTGCTTCTTGTAAGGCTTGTCCTCCGTTGGTTCAGGTGGTTCCTGCTACGGTAATTCCTCTAACACGCAACTCAAATCATGCGCTACAACCATTTAAAAGCATTTCCATTACAGTCTCCACCCCTGGTCCCTCTGGGCCAGACCATCGGGTCTAACATTGCGATGAACTCCTCCCCTTGCCCCTGCTCCGGCTTGGACTTATCCACAGGCTGCAGTCCCTTAGGGGTGCACCTGCTCCAAGTGGAGCCTGACCTATGAGCCACAGTCTCTCCAGGGCTATACCTGCTGCGGCATAGACTTATCCACAGTCACAGTCGCTTCGAGGTGCACCTGCTCCAGCATGGCCTTACCCACAGCCACAGTCACTGCAGTCCCTTCAGAAATAAACCTGCCCTGTGGCGGGCACACGCTTTGAGGTGTTCCAGCATGACCCCACGCACAGCCACCGATGCTTCAAGGTGTACCTGCTGCAGCATGGACTTATCCACTGCGTGCAGCCGCTTGAGGGGCCAGAGCTGAAGCACGTGGGTCACTGCCTGCCTGCCTGCCTGCCTGCTGCATGCCCCCACCCCTTCCTCCTGGCGTCCCCCCGCCTGCCGGCAACCGTGGCTCTCTGAGCACAGGAGAGACCGCATTCCGCTTGGGAGTCTGCAAGCATGGTGTCTGCCCGGGCTAGAGCAGAGGGATAGTCTTCCTTTTTCCCCTTCCCGGGCTGTAGCTTGGGGGCTGGATGCTTGAGCTCTGTGCTGGAGCCCACGCGGAGTGGCCGTCCGTGCACATCTGTGGTGCACACCCGTGGTGCACACGCCTGCGTGTGAGTGTCTGCGTGTGCCTGGTGGGAGGCCGCGCGCAGCCTGGCTCATGCCTGGTGCTGGGGCGGGGAGCTGTGAGAGCCGGATGGTCAAGGAACAGGCAAACCCCACGGGGAGACGCCGACAGGCAGCACCCGCAGTCGCTCCCGCCCGCATGCTAAGAGTGGGTGCTGAGAGTGACGCCCTGTTTCCCCGTGGCGGTGGCTGGGCCCCGCCTCAGCTCTTGGCGCCAGCCCCAGGGAGGTGACGGCCATGTCACAGTGGGCAGCGGTGGCCGTGTCACTGCAATGTCACTGTGCCTTTGTGAGACGGGCGCCCTGGCAGGTAGAAAGGGAGCTGCTCCCAGAGGCGGGGGAGCATTTGGAGGAGAACCCAACCTCGGTGCTACTGGGCAGGGGTTTGGAGAGCAGTCACCAACGACCTGTCCTGTGTCCGCCGTGCAGCGGAAGGTGCCCGACGGAGAAGAGGAGGTGAGGGCCGAGTACGCCCACGGTCCCCGCAGCCCTTGGCTGGGGGTCTGTGTGTGTCTGCCAGCGGCAGGGGGAAGGCAGCTGCCTGGACCGAGGCACGTGTGCTGCTGGGGCTGGTAAGGGGGGGACCAAGAGGAAGGGGATCTCGGGGGTGGGGAGCGTATTGAGCTCACAGGGTGGGATGTGGATGCTGGAGGTGGCGTGGCAGAGGCCCCAGGGCAGGAGGGGCCCCGTGAGCGCCCGGCAGAGCAGGGCAGGGGAAGCTCCTTCTCTCCTCAGCCCCCCACCACCTCCTGCCACGTGCTCGGCACCCAGCTGGCGCAGGCCGAGCCGAGCACGCAACTAGTGCACGTGCGCGCACAGGACCGCTGGCTGTGGGGGCTGCGGGCGCGCGAGCGCAGGCGGCTGACGGTGCTCCTCTCTGGGGGGAGGCTCCCGTGGCAGCCCTGGGCATCCCTGAGTGAGCATCTGCGTGGCCGTGTCCTGCGCGTGAGAGAGCGTGTGCGCGCCTGTACTCGGGGACTGTCCCCGCCAGTGTGCGTGCCTGACAGTGCCCGCGCCCGTGCCCCTCACACCCTGCTGGCTCCCGCCGCGCAGGTGCAGCCATGCTGGCAGAAGCGGTGAAGGAAGACCTCCGCATGCTCCGGGAGCGCCTGGCCCAGTGTTCTGCGGAGTCCGTAAGGCACAAGGAGCTGCTGCGGTGTCTGGTAGGTGTGGAGCGTTCCCCTTGCCCCCCGGGGCTGGGGCTGCGAGAGCTGAGCCCCTGACCCCTCCTTTGCCCACGCAGGGGAAGAAGCAGCAGGAGCTGAGGGAAGCCATGGAGGAGCTCAGGAGAGAGGTCAGTGTCCCCTCCTGCGCCCATGTCGGCCAGCAGCGGCGGCTGGGGCTGTGTCAGGGGCTCATTGCCTGTGTCCGGCTCCTCTTCCCAGAACTGTGATGTGGCGCGGTGTTTCCGAAACAACCGCCAGGAGCTCCAGGAGCTGGAGGGGCTGGTGGCCCAGACAAAGGTGAGTTCACAGAATCCCAGACGGCTTGAGGTTGGAAGGCACCTCTGGAGATCATCTTGTCTCGTGCACTTGCCCCTGCTCGAGCAGGGTCACCGAGAGCCAGGCGCTCGGGACCATGTCCAGGTGTGGACCACGTCCAGAGTTGGGCCTGGGGGTCCCTCTGTCTGCCCGCAGTGCCGGCAGGGCTGGGAAGGAGAGGGGACGCGAGGGCCAAGGCAGTGCCCGAAGGGAGCCGGGAGGGGATAAGGCGGAGGGCAGTGCGCTCGTGGGAGTGTGCCGGTGCCCTGACGGCTGCTCCTCTTCCCCTCCTCTCCCGCAGGAGCACTTTCAGATGGAGAACGGGGAGGCAGGCGTGAGCGTGGAAGAGGCGCAGAAGGTAGAGGGGAGAAGGAGGCCCGTCCTGACAGGGTCAGGGAGGGGGGTGCCAGTGCTGGGGCCGTGCAGCCCAGCAGCCGCAGCAGTGGTGTGGCTGGGGAGGACCTTTCCTTTGGGCCTCGATGGCATCCGTGATGGAGGGCTGGGGCCTCTGGATTGGGAGGGGGGTGCCGGGTAGTCTGGCGGTGGGCCCTCGCCGGTGCCACGGGGGTCCTCGTCCAGCCCCTGCCCCTCCTGGAGAGGTTCCTGTTCCCCTTTCTCTCGCAGGCAGACCTCTTTCAGGGAACGGCAGGAGGAGGCACAGCAGTGCCGGAGCTTTTCAAGGTCTGTGAACCAGATCCATCAGTCCCTCGGGGAGTGTCCAGAGCTGCTGGGCAATGGCGCTACTCCCAGGACAGCCGGGTGCCTGCCACCCTGGCCCTGGCCTGACTTCCCCATGCCCTGGGTGGGGACTGACTGGGGATGCCCTTTCCACCACGGCTCCCTGCAATGTGTCCCGCTTGCCTTGCAGACGGACCAGTGGTCAGAGCTGACAAAAGCTCTGCAGGAGCAAGTTGAGGTCAAGAAGGTACTGTGGACAGGAGGGATGGGGGCTCGACACGTTTGTGAGGTTAAAGCCCCCTCAGAGCGAGCGTGGCATGGACTCTTGACTGGGCCCTTTGCTTTTCCAGCTGCTCAGGAACAAGCTCCAGCACCTCCAGGAGAGACAGGAATGCCTGCGAGAGCCAAGAGCTTTGTGAGTGGCAACGAGTCCCTGACTGAAACCTGTGGCAGCGGGACGGGGGGGTGCTGAGCAGCTGAGGCTGGGCAGCACCCCGGCTCCCTGTTGGCCACCACCCGGGGGGTCGCCATGCCGGCCGAGGTCTCTTCTCACAGCCCAGAACCCCATGGTTTCCGTAGCAGGGGGAAGAAGGTGCAGGCAGAACCACCAGAGGAGTCGCTGCTGCAGGAGATGGTGGCCGTGCAGCTGGTAGGACAGACAAGCCCGCTGTGGGCCTTGGGGAGGGAAGGGTCTGCTCTGTGCCCGAGGAACATGAGGGCACTGGTCTCAGCGGGGACGAGGGAGGGGCTCTGAGCCCCCAAACCTCGGCCCCCTCGCACACCCCAACACATGTCCCTGCTGTGCCTTGGCCTGTAGGAGGAGCAGCTGGCGTCAAGGAGGCATGGCATCACTTCTTGGCTGAGGTGAGTTGCCGGGGGGGGGGGGCTCGCGGTGCCGTGGCTCTTCGTAGGCAGTGGGGTGCCCGTGCCAGTGGTCCCAAGGGCATTAGGCAGCTTGGGACTTCTCCGGGATGAAATGTTTCAGTATGTCTTTTCTTCCTAGCTTGGGGGGCGCGTAAGGGGGGCATTTGGGGGCCCACTGGGGAGACGGAC
This sequence comes from Grus americana, assembly GCF_028858705.1. Taxonomy (NCBI): domain Eukaryota; kingdom Metazoa; phylum Chordata; class Aves; order Gruiformes; family Gruidae; genus Grus; species Grus americana. The sequence goes on from NW_026561563.1 coordinate 9,270, forward strand.
AGTAGAGCTGGGAGAGGTGCCCGGGCCCCTCACTCCAGTCCTGAGCGGGGAGTGCTGTGCCCGGCACGGTGCATGGTCCCACGGTGGCATTTGAAGAGGGTGTTTGGAAAGAGCGGAGGCAAATTGGGCCCCTGCTCTGCCTGACCCCTCTCCTGTCCCCCAGGAGACTTCTTCTGTTCCTCGCCTTCCTCCAGATCGCCATCCTCATCGTGGTTGTGCTGAAGGGAGACATCCTTGACTGGGTCCTGCCACAAAGCTGGCGGCCGCCTTTGGGAGCCGCCCAGCGAGGTCCCAGCTCTTCTGAGATAAAGCAGGAAAGAGAATAAAGCAGCCTGTGACTGTAGAACAAGGGTGCGACCTTGTCAATGAATGTCCGCTGACGGGTCGGAGGGAGGTGGCTGCTGCTTTCCCTTCTGCCTGTGCACACCCCGCGATGGCTCTGCCTCAGACCTGGCTCTTGCCCGATTTGGAGGCAGGAATATCCCTTTGGTCGGTGTGGGTCAGCGTTCCTGGCTACATCCCCTCCCAAGATCTTGCCCATCCACAGTCTAGTGGGGGAGGGTGGGGGGTGGAGGGGTGGGGGGGGAATGTGGGAGAGACAGCCTTGATGCTGTGCTAGCACTGCTCAGTAGTAGCCAAAACACTGGTGTGTTATCAACACCTTGCTAGCTACCAACACAAAGCACAGCACCGTGAGAGATGCTTTGGGGAAAATTAACTCCCTCTCAGTCAGATCCAACACAGCAGGGGGTGTGGAGGCAGGCAGTTGCCGTGGGTGTCTGTGGCTGAGGCAGTGTCTGAAGCGGTTTGGGGCAGTTGTGGGGTATTTGATCATAAACAGCTAATAGCTGAGGAGAGCTGGGGTGCCCAGGGATGACCCCGGAATCATAGAACCATAGAATCTTCAAGGTTGGCAAAGACCTCTAAGGTCATCAAGTCCAACCGTCAACCCAACAGCACCATGTCTACTAAACCATGTCCCAAAGTGCCACGTCTACAGGTTTTCTGAACACCTCCAGGGTCAGGGATGGTGACTCCACCACCTCTCTGGGCAGCCTGTTCCAATGCCTGACCACTCTTTCGGTGAAGAAATTTTTCCTCATATCCAAGCTAAATCTCCTCTGATGCAACTTGAGACCATTCCCTCTTGTCCTTTCGCTAGTCACCTGGGAGAAGAGACCAACACCCACCCGGCTACAACCTCCTTTGAGATAGATGTAGAGAGCGATAAGGTCTCCCCTCAGCCTCCTCTGCTCCAGGCTAAAGAACCCCAGTTCCCTCAGCCGCTCCCATCAGACTTGTGCTCCAGTCCCTTCAGTGCTCCCCACGAATATTTTGGGATTGGATTTATTGAAAGGGAACTCCTGGACAGACTCGGCAGGGAGGCAGTGGAAGTTCGGGTCTCCGGCAACCCTGATGAGGCGTTTGCAGGCTGCTCCTACCCTCCCCCCCCCCCCCGCCTCTAAAATCGTGAATGTGAAACCCTGTCCCTTACCGCTGGCAGCGAGGGAGGGAATCGCTCCGGTGATAAGAGAGCTGCAGGAGCAGGGGCTAATTATTCCAACTCACTCCCCTTATAACTCCCCAGCGTGGCCAGTTCGCAAACCGAATGGGAAGTGGCGGCTAACGATCGATTATCGATGCTTAAACGCCGGCACCAGTCCTCTGACAGCGGCCGTGCCTAATATGGCCGAACCGATTGGCACCATACAGGAACAGTCCCATAAAATGTCAGCCACCATTGATGCAAAAGACATGGTTTTCATGGTTCCTCTACAGGAAGGTGATAGAGCTAGATTTGCATTTACATGGGAAGGTATACAATATACCTTTACTCGTTTGCCCCAAGGATATCGGCACTCGCCTACCTTGGCGCACCACGCCCTGGCCCAAGCACTGTCAGAAATCATCCCTGAGGAGGGAGTTAAAACCTACCAATACATCGATGATATATTGGTGGGGGGGTCCGATGCCACTGCGGTGGGACAAACCCAAAAGAAAACGATCACTCACCTGGAAAGTTTAGAACTTCAGGTTCCAGCAGAAAAGATACAACTCCCCTCCCCCCGAGGTGAAGTTCCTAGGTATATGGTGGAAAGGAGGAGCGATTTCTATTCCCCCCGAAACCTTGGCTACTTTAGAACAGATAAAAATCCCAGGGGACAAAAAAAGGAACTGCAACATATCCTAGGCTTGCTGGTATTCTGGAGGAAACAGATGCCGGATTTTTCTGTCACAGCTCGTCCCCTGTAGGATTTAACGTGCAAAAAGCTACCTGGGATTGGACTCCTACTCATGAGGAAGCCCTGAAATTACTAGTGTTTGAAGCAGGAACATATCAAGCTTTGGGTCCACTACACCCGACAGATGCGCTCCAAATTGAATGGGGTTTTGCAATTCATGGGGCATCTATACACGTGTGGCAGCGTGGGCCGGAGGGTCCGACCCGCCCCATTGCGTTTCATTCACGCGGCTTGAAAGATGCAGAAAAGCGATACTCGGTCTGGGAAAAGGGTCTTTTTGTGGTGAGTCTAGCCTTGCAGGAGGCTGAAAGAATGATACGGCAACAATCCATAATCCTGCGCGGGCCCTTTAAGGTCCTAAACCCCGTACTGGCAGGCACCCCACCCCCTGTGGCAGTTGCCCAGTGGGAAAGGGTCAGGAAGCGGTATGCCCAGCTAGAGCCTTACAGTCACGCTTAGCCAGTGGAGGAGGGAGCACCCAAAATGCTCCAAATAACACAGGAAAAATCATCCACGCCCTGATGAGGAAACCCCTTCTTCCTACATAAAGGAAGCCCCCTCATTGGAATGCCACCTGAAAAATGTGTGCTTTACTGAGGCCTCTTGGAGGAGGGAGGGGAAAGTATGGAAATACCGAGCAGCTGCTCTGCACGTTGATTCTGGGGAGCCAATTGCAACAGAAGGAGAAGGGAGCGCTCAGGTGGGGGAACTGAGAGCAGTTTGGAGTGTGGTAATGAGAGAGACAGGCAGGATGGAACCCGTACACATCTCCACTGATCCTTGTGCCGTAGTCAAGGGATGCACCGAGTGGCTCTCCTTTTGGGAACAAAAGCAGTGGGAAGTAAACCGGGTGCCCGTATGGCAGAGGAAAAAGTGGGAGGAGATATTAAATGTGGCCAAGCAAAAGCCCGTATTGGTGGGGTGGGTAGCCGCCCACCAAGGGGGGGATCACCCAGCGCGCATTCCGAACAATCAGGTGGACTCGCTCACCCGCCTGGCTGTGCTGGCGGAAGAGAGAGAAGAGGAGAAATGGGAACGCTTATTGGAGTGGCTACACGTGATACGTGGTCACTCGGGAGTCAAAGATCTTCTTAAGGAGGCTGGGAGCAGAGGATGGCCTGCTCCCCGAAAACTCCGTAGCACAGTAATTTCTGCCTGCGGCCTATGCCGGACCAGACTGGAAAAGCACCCCTGACAAGATCCTCCACTCCGTCTGAGGGATGGGAAAGGACTATGGGAAACCTGGCAGGTCGATTACATAGGGCCTTTCAAGAAATCAGAAGGGAAACAGTATGTGCTTGTTGGGGTGGAAGTAATATCGGGACTTGTTCAGGCCGAAGCAGTAGCACGGGCGACTGGGGAAAATACAGTCAAAGGGTTAAAGTTGCGGTTTAGCTTTTTACCTAAACCTAAATCGATTCAATCAGACAACGGCAGCCACTTTACTGCCGGGGTGGTCCAGGCGTGGGCAAAAACCGAGGGAATACAGTGGACATTCCATACCCCCTACTATCCCCAAGCTAACAGGAGAGATAGTAGAAAGGACCAATGGACTCCTAAAAGGCATCCTCAGGCCTCGTGGCCCTGGGTGGTCCGCAAGACTCCCGCATGCCATTGCCAGAGTAAATGGTCGATGGGGGATAAATGGATGCCCTGAACTCACTGCTTTCTGTCCAACACCCCCCTCCTTGCTCCCTGGAAAGAGGGAGAAAAAGGACCCTGTAAAACCCTTACACTCTCCAGGACGACCTGTTCTGGTGGACCTCCCAACAGCGGGGGAGGTGCCTCTGACCCTTAAAACTCCACTGAACACCTATTCATGGATAGCTGCTGATGCCCATGGAAAGGAACGCGAGATTAATACCGGGTGGATTGTCCCATCCTTTTAACCACCGATTTGAAAGAATCGGGATCTTTTCCTCTGTTCTTTCTTACAGGCGTAACTACCAGAAACATCCTCCACCGCAGAAAGTCGAAGCTGGTGCTATTTTGGGGAATTTGTACTCGTAATCTGTGTGATACAGAGAGATACATAGCCAAACCATGACTGTCAATTCTGCTCAACACCGGCAATTGTGGGTCTGGTCCTATGTTCTTTGTCTCTCCCTATGTGTTAGAGGAATCCCAAGCCAAAATACCCCACGTCTGGCTTGGGAATTAGTTCAAGGTTTTGTTAGAATGTGGGCTTACCAAACTAAAGGTCTGTGGCTTACTTTACCTAGATCAGCCGAAGAAGGTTTAAGGTTTTTTTATGTCACCTGTAAATCTGTCGTTTAGCTTTAATATGACTGATGCCACGTCTGTAACGTTCCTGTCACCCCGCTGGACCGTCAGGAATAACGGGCTGTATTTTCGACAACAGCCAATGATAAGGTCTGATATATATATGACGTTTGGAGTAAACCTCCAAAACAAGCCAAAAAATGCAAAGTTATATTCAACAGTGGTGTGTAAAGCTACTAGACCATCATTTAATGTCTCTATTCCTTCTCCGATAGATAGATCAAACTCCTTATTTGCTGGCGCCAAAGGGAACACACCTGCTGGAAATGTCACTTTCAAAAAACTCACCAAGAAAACCTCCTGTTGTTATTATCCATGGGATCCTCTGTTTGATCCATTGGCAAAACCTGCTTTCTGTGAAGCAAACTGTTCTACTCGATGGGACCCACAATGGTGTATCCTACTCCCGAATAAGACTCATATGACCTCTTGAGATAGAAATAATTTGATGTGGGCTTGGTCAGGAAACAAAGTGGGAGAAGTTTTTATAGAGCCCAAATTTGATCCACCTATCAGGGAAGTTGAAAACCCCCTTTTTAATTGTTCTGAGAGAACCACTTGTGATTCGGGACCAGGAGATCCTCCTGAAACTTGGTTTATTGATAGTCTCAGAACTCTAATTCGAGATATGTGCACGTGCTGGGGATATCCTTCAAAGGGATGGCGAAATAGCGACAAAACTTGTAATACCACTCTTCCCAGAAGTCGCAATTTTTTTAAACAAGAACGGCGTGGAGTACCCTTTACTCATTATCCCCTACAAGGGACGCCTTTAAACACCAAACCTATTATATGTGCTATCAATTATATGGATCAATATACCTGTAAAACTAGCATATGTCCAGCCCCACTGGGACTAGCATGGGGGTGCTCCAATGGAAAATTTTACTCTCACTTAACACGGGAATATCACGCCGGCCTGAGCTGTGGATTAGCTATCCCTTCTTTGTGTCCATCTCGTGTTTTTCATCTTATAGCACCTTCCCGGCGATCGCGTGGAGAAGCGGGAAGTAATCCAAAGGCTCGTCCCGATGGGGCGATTAATGGAGTCCAAACTCCCAGTTATTATACTGCTGCACAACTAACTGCGTTAATGTTTGAGAATATTTTTACCCCTTATGTAACCTTGAAACGACACCAGTTTGTCCTAGAAAATATTACCTGGCAGGTACGTCTTTTAAGTAACTGGACACGATATGCTTTTGGAGCATTAAACTTACAGGTCCAACAGGTATCAAAGATAACCCTTCAGAATCGTCTAGCGCAGATTCTTCAGTTTCAAACACAGCCCCACCTCCGGTTCTCCGAACCCTTGCCGAGTCTGAAGCGTTCACGTCCACAGGCCTGGCTCTGACAGCTCTGGGCAAGCTCTGCTTACAGCTCTTTATGAATTCTGACAGCACATCAATGTAGCCAAAGGTGGTGTGGGCTGTAAAACAGCTCCACACCTGGGTTTGGAGCATCCCACTCCACGACAGAGGATTTGGCTTAGTAACAAAACGGTGAACCTTACCCTGCTTTAGCAGCTTCTTTAAGGCTGGTTCTTAAACCAGCTCTTTTTCCCCGTCAGTCTCTAATTTCTGAGACTCGCGCTTGCTCATTCTTTCTGTCAAAGACTTATTTTAACATCAAAATTATCAGAATGGGATAGTTTCACTTGCATCATGATTTGCTTGAAGAAATTCCGGGCTGGTAAATACCGGGTTTGGCTTCACTCACACTGCCCTAAGCACTGCCCCAACGCAGTCACACGATCCCAGAAGGTACAAGACTTCACGTGCTTCCATTAAAAAACACAAGAGCAAATATGCCCTGCAACAGTTCTGAGTGGCCTCATTATCTTTACACCTTCCCAAAAGGTTTAGTTCTGGCATTGTTGCCAAAAGAGTCGTCACTGTGCTTCTCACAACTCGCACCTTCTTTAGCAAATGCTGCTGCAGGATCTGTCGCAGCCTCTAGGGGAAGGTCCCTTTTGCTTTGATGCGTCCCGGGAAGATGCTCCTGAAGAGCTGAGTGAAGTAACCCAGCGGGAAAATCAAAATTCTTAGACACAGTGTCAGGGTCTTTGGCCATGCAGAAACCATGAGTGATGCTTCACAGTGATGCTTGAACGTAATGTTAAAACTCCTCTGAGCGTACAAACTCTCTCTCTCTCTCCTCTTATGTGTACACTCCTTTATACAGACTCTTCCTGTATTCCATTCAACTCTACATTGTCACTTTCTGACTGACTCTGATTTTGAAAAGAAAGTAATAGAAGCATCCGTTCCCTGCTGGGAGACATTTTTGTTTGCTAAGATAAGTTTCTTCCCTGTGTACCTTCTCTTCAGGATAGAAGAGGGTAACTCTCTTGCCCCTCTGACTATTCAGATGATCTCTAAAAAGGTAGATTCGTTAAAGGGTGGTTGACTGTTGTCGACAATGAAATGCATGTCTAAATCCCATGTAGATGGTTTCTCCACTGCACTTAACGGGAGATTAAATATAGGCAGCAGAGAGAGACCTTTCCCATTTAGTCTTGGCACAAGTAGACTAAAATACACTTTCTTTTCCCATTTCTTAACCTACCTCCTTTTGACGAACATTTGCACCCATGTCAGCTCTTGCAGAGGTTTTCCTAAATGCGCCTCGTTTATCTTCGCCTCATGTAAAGGCAATTACGACTAAGCGTGGTGGGTTGACCCTGGCTGGACAGCAGGTGCCACCCAAAGCCGCTCTATCACTCCCCCTCCTCGGCGGGACAGGGGAGAGAAAACATAGCAAAAGGCTCGTGGGTCGAGATAAGGGCAGGGAGATCAGTCAGCAATTACTGTCACGGGCAAAACAGACTGAGCTTGGGAAAATTAATTTATTACTCATTGAACCAGAGTCGAGTAATGAGAAGCAAAACCAAATCTTAAAAACACTTTCCCCCCACCCCTCCCTTCTTCCCGGACTAAACTTCACTCCTAATTTTCTCTGCCTCGTCCCCCCGAGCAGTGCAGGGGGACGACGAATGGGGGTGCCGTCAGTTCATCACACGTTGTGTCTGCCCCTCCTTCCATAGGCTGAAATGGGCAAGATCTTGGGAGGGGATGTAGCCAGGAACGCTGACCCACACCGACCAAAGGGATATTCCTGCCTCCAAATCGGGCAAGAGCCAGGTCTGAGGCAGAGCCATGGCGGGGTGTGCACAGGCAGAAGGGAAAGCAGCAGCCACCTCCCTCCGACCCATCAGCTGACATTCATTGACAAGGTCGCACACTTGTTCTGCAATCAGTAGAACAATCAGGGTGTTCTACACCGAGGCTGGCAAATTCTCTCACCCACAGACCCCTAGACCCTTCCAAGCCCCCTCCCTTCCTCCCTCCTCACTGCTCCCCACAACCCCCACAACCACAGCTCGATGCCGCTGCCCATGGTGTCTCCTTGCCATCAGCCGGGGACTTGGAGGCAGCCAGCCTTGCACTTGGTGTCAGGGCTACTGGTAGGGATTGGGGACCCTGGGGTGCACGTTGGGGCTGGTCTGGGGCTCCGGGTCTGGTGGTTTGCGTACCAGGCCCACCGCCTTCCCTCTTTGGCCCAGTGAGTGGAAACTCTGGATGGCCTTCAACAGGTGCGCCCTCAGGTTGGTGTGGGGCACTGTCAGCCCCGTCGCATTTTGGCCTGGACCTTTTGTGCAGCAGCTTGTCCTGGGGTTGCATGTTGTGGGGATGCATGCTCCATGCCTTCTCAATCAGCAGCGGGCAGGGGTGGCAGGCAGGCAGTGGGCACAGGGTGCTTTGCCCCCCCCCCCCCAGCATCCCCAGGGCATCTGGGGCACTCGAGCACCAAAGTGGGCACAATGGTGTGCTCAGATACCCTGCGCTTGCTGCAACCTGCATGTTGACCACTGCTGCCCGCCTGCTGTCCCCTTCCACCCACCGCTGTGCGGTGCCTTTCTAGCTTCTCCTCCCACAGGGTTTTTGAATGTTTTGCCACCCAGCACACCACTATCTTCTCCTTCCTGAGTGGCATGTTGTCCCACGGTGAGGTCTCTTTAAGTCCTGGGGGTGCAAGCTGGCGCGGGGCGCTTGGCCTATTTGCTGCCTGCCTTGCCTGATCTGGGCACCACCCGCCATAAGAAAACACCTGGTGGCAGCGGCAAGCAGGTCAAAAAGTCCTGGGGCTGTTTCCACAGAGCCTCTTCCACCATTTGGGCCATGCAGGGCAGATGACGCTAGGGGGCAGCGAGGGGGCTGGCCAGGGGACTCAGCAGTGGGATCTGGAGGGCTCAGCAGGGGACTCTCTGGAGGACTCCCTGGGGGACCCTTCTGAGACTTACCCTCTAGGCAACCCTTCAGTGGACTCTCTATAGGGCTGTCCTTTGAAGTCTCCATAGGAGCGTCTCCTGAGAAAGCTCCCCAGGAATCTCTGGCAGCCGGGTGAGGAGGACCGCCTCCATCCTTGCCTGTTTCCTCTTGGGGTCTGGCAAGGAAGATGTTGCCACCCCCTGCCAGGAGGGGTCGGTGTCCTCCAGCATCGCTGCCGCCATTCAGTCCTTGGGACAATTGCCCTCTGCCTTGTACTCCAAGAAGTTGGGGAGCTGGTTGCAGAAGGCAGTGCTTCAGAAATGTCAGGGACATTGGCCATGTCGGGGACTATGATTAGTAATTGATAGTGTGGATGCATTAGTCAAGTCGCCTTGTACGACTGAAGCATATAAGAACCCTGTGTAAAGGCACATTTAGGGTGCCCCAATTGGGCTGGGACATAGTCTCTCTCTGAGACCCCCCCGGAGCCCCGCACCCCCGCAAATTCAGTCCCTCATTTTCTGTAGAAAATGCACTCTCCAAAACTTTATCCAGCTTTGAAATAGAAGAGTCATTCACAGATGGTACCTCTACATAGTTATTAGAAATGTCCTTTTTAGCTTGGCATTTATCTGTAATATCTAGAGATGCAAGTTTTTAAAAAATACATTCAGTGGCTGATTTTATAGAAGAAGCTTGTCCTAATTTCGCTCTCAGGAGATCCTTTGATGTACAAAGTATTTTCTTTTGAAATCAGTTCAGGTTCTTTTGATCTTCTTGGTTTGTCTTTGTCTCTACTGTCTTCAGACTCACACTGCCCAAGGAATGAATCTGCAGTGTCCAAGGATTTTTTCCTGACCTTGTGCTGACCATTGATTTTGGGATGTGTATTATCAGCTTTTGTTATAATACTTTCAGCAACTTCTTTGGTAGGAATAGCTTCAGAATCTGGCATGCTGTGACCAGTATCCCACCTAAGCTGAGATACCTCTGAGGTGCAAACTTCATGAGAACCATCTGCCAGGGCAGAGCCAGTGTTCTTGAGTCTCAACTATGGCCTGTTCAGGAATGTGAATACATTGTATTTACTCTAAACTCGAAGAGGGAAATCCTAACTATAAGCTAGCTTCTTTCATCCACCTCTCTACTTATGTATGTGTTTAAATACATACATTTGCCTTTCTGAGTGTGGGTGGCATATATCACTGGGCCCAAATATCTGTTTGTCTGTTTGTATGTGTTTGTCTTATGTTTTATGTTTATATATCTATACACTTTGATTTAAGATACCTTATAGTAAGTTAGTGTGAATCTTGTCATCTTCAAATCTGTAATTAAGTTACTGGTTTTATCATAATATATATTACTAAATTACTTGTAAATCTTTAAAATTAGTCAGTCATTAAGGGCTGCCTCATACTATTAAGAAACTCTGAATTGACTAAATCGTAACTGTGTCAAACACCTTTCATTCGCGACAGCAAGTAAGACAATGATAAACTTGTATGAAATCTTGTTTTAATCAGAGTATACTCATTTGAGCTTATGTCCTCTGTCAAGCTGTTCAACTGGCTGTGAGAGATTCTAAGATTATTTCCTGAGGAACTGGCAGCAAAGCTATAGGCATCTACGATTAAAGCATAGAAGTTAACACACAAACTAACTACTATCTTTAGTAGAAAACTGCTGTTTGCAAGATTTCTACATTAGATGTTAAACAGGATCATTTTGAGTTCTATGCTCTATCCCCATTTTACACATCACCACACTCACCCTCCCCCCAAATATACTTTATGAAGCTTATGAAGTAGTATGTCAGCTGAACTTCTCTTAAATTGACATCATCTCATCTTAAGATGAGGCTTTGGGCAACATGGTCTAGTGGAGGGTGTCCCTGCCCACAGTAGGGGGGAGTGGAACTAGATGATCTTTAAGGTCCCTTCCAACCCAAACCATTCTATGATTCTATGATTCTATGATTCTATGACATGTGCTCATATGTCAGCTCAGCTCTGCAAGTTATAATGGGATAATAGCACAAACTGTTATGATGAAATTTGTGGTGTGTGTTTTCTTGGTGTTTCACATTATAATGCTCCCCAATAGTGAATACAAAACTACAAACTGAATATTAGATAATGGTCTTCCTACAATCACTATCCTTTTCAGAGCAATAACTCATCCTTACACCATCTGTGGCCTTAATTTCTCCTCTTTCTTAATATATCCAGATACAGAGAACAGATATATAGCAATGTACACAAGTGCAGCAGTTTAAGGCCAAGCAGTGAAAGGTAATAAATGACATGGAGAATTTCAGGTTTGACAGAAATGAATTATACAAATAGTAATCTTTTCCTAGCACAGAATGAAAAACACTTGACAAGAAGAAGCATTTAATGACTGTAAATATTTTCTGAACACATTTGGTATTTGTTATTACCTGATCTAAAAAAGTACATAAGCTTGCTGATTGGGAACTGTTTTGCTATCAGAAAAGTCTATTGAGGCATCATTCATTTGATACCAAAGTCCATTACCAGCCCACAAATGAAAACAATGATATCTTTAGATGAGTTGCATGCTTTCCAAATGATATCGCAGGTAGAACACAAGAGAACAAAACATACCAAAACAATTCAAACAAAACATAGAATGCCACCTTTTCCCCTAAGAACAATGGCTACCAGTAACATTTTATTTTCTTTACAGCTCCTCTGGCCACCTTTATGCCTTCCGGCGGTTGGCCCAGCTCCTTTCCCAGGGGATCGTGGGAAGGGCGGTGGATGGGGCCCAGGTATATGATGAGGCCCCTCACCAGGGCGCTCATTCTGCTGCTGTGCGCTTCTGGTGTCAGTGCTCTGCTGTTCCGTCAGTCAATGGCAGCTTTTGAGCTGGCTCAGCTCTCTGGGCAAATGTGTTTTGACATTTGTGGAAGCAGAGGTGTCTGAAGTAAGAGCTTCAGGACTAATCAAGTTTAACCAGCATACAGTGTAGGAAGTACACTTGTATGCAGCTTTTTTTTGTTGGGTTGTATTGTGTGTGAGTTTTTTGTTTGGTGGTTTTTTTGGGGGTTTGGTTTTGGTTTTTTTTCCCCAGGTCAATAATTTTGTATTGAGTGTTCAGGTGTTTGCAAGATGATTTAATAATTTTTTTTTTTTATTCTAGGTGCATTGTGTTTGACTGGAGTTCCTGACTTTATTGAAGATGGAACCTTGTTTTTTTCACCAGTTTTTCTGTATATTGTGTAAGCTGCTGATATTACCTCCCTTAATAGACCTGATGGTGAGATTATTTATCAGAGGTTAGGGTGAGCATCTCGTATGCATCTGTGTATGGAGTTTTAGCATTTTTCAAGAAAGCAGTAGGGATGTAAGGCATAGCATCTTTTGGGGTACAGGACAGCTCATTGTTTTTCCCAATCACCCATGGAGTACCGTGTTGTTACTAGAACCTTTGCAGCTTGTGGCAGGCTCTTCATAGATCATAAGTGTCAGGACTTTGCTTATTTTGTGGGCCTGTAGCAGAGCCCAGAGTTTGCAGGGAAGATGGGAGTTGCCTGCAGAATGCAGGGCACAGCTCAGAAGAGCGGCTGACTCAGGGGGTTCGGGGGTGCAAATACAGGGAAGGAGCTGTCAGGAAGGAGTGGGATTCCTTCCCTGAGAGTTCAGGAGAAGAGGAGTTTCAAAAGTTTTGGCACTGCGGGATGGCTGGGAAAGGGAGGAGGGTTCATCAGCCTTTCTCAGGTTTGTTTTGCAGTTGGATTTGGTTGTTGATGAGGTCTGTTCTGTTTTAGCTTCTCCATAGCTGATGGGAGGTACAACACTCATGAGAGAGCCAGTGTAAACCATCTGGCCCTCTGCATCACAGTGTGCAGGCCTGAACGTCAGAAGAGTCTCATCTCATAAAGCATGAGGTACATTAAAATACACCCTCCTGAACTCTGAGGTCTCTGCTTCTCTGTGCCTTTTACTTTCTTCATTCCCTGACTTAATTTTGTATTCATAGCTTTGCTGTCCATCTAGATGTCACAGTCATTGTTAGAGACATCGGCTAGGCACTTAGTTCCAGCACAGGTTTGTGCTCTGGAGTTTCTTGGAGAAGAGGATATGTATTATTTGTGCTCCTAACAATCTCCAGCCAGGGATCTTTCTTTTATTGCAGTCCCAGGCCCGCAAGATTTTTCTCTATTCCAGTTTTACCTTTTTCCTTAAGTGTGCAATGAGGTTTGCTCTAGTATCAGTCACGGCAGTTTTGTTCTTGTTCTTGTTGATGTGTTGTGTTTTAAGAACGAGTTTCTGTAGTCTTAAGGTGTCATTTTTAGATCTTTGAGTCACCATGTCACAATTACTGTGTTTTTTTCATAGGCTGATATTTTGGGTTTGCATGGCAAGGTTTTGGTAGCGGGGGGGGGGGGTCTATAGGGGTGGCTTCTGTGAGAAGCTGCTAGAAGCTTTCCCTGTGTCTGATAGAGCCAATGCCAGCCGGCTCTAAGATGGACCCACCGCTGGCCAAGGCCGAGCCAATCAGCACCTCTGTGATAACATATTTAAGAAGGAAAACAAAACAGTTAGAGAGAGCTTTTGCAGCTGGAGAGAGGAGTGAGAAGATGTCAGAAACTCTGCAGACACCCAGGTCAGTGCAGCAGGAGGGGGAGGAGGTGCTCCAGGCACCAGAGCAGAGATCCCCCTGCAGCCCGTGGTGAAAACCATGGTGAAGCAGGCTGTCCCCCTGCAGCCCATGGAGGAAGGATGAGGGGGTATAGAGCTTCCACCTGCAGCCTGTGGAGGACCCCACGCTGGAGCAGGTGAAGGCACCTGAAGGAGGCTGTGGCCCGTGGGAAGCCCGTGCTGGAGCAAGCTCCTGGCAGGACCTGTGGACCCGTGGAGAGGGAGCCCACGCCAGGGCAGGCTTGCTGGCAGGACTTGTGACCCTGTGGGGGATCCACGCTGGAGCAGTTTGCTCCTGAAGGTCTGCACGCCATGGAAGAGACCACACTGGAGCAGTTCATGAAGGACTGTGGCCCATGAGAGAGACTCACATTGGAGAAGTTCGTGAAGGACTGTCTCCCATGAGAGGGACTCCATGTTGGAGCAGGGGAACGATGAGAGGAGTCCTCCCCCTGAGGATGAAGAAGCGGCAGAAACAACATGTGATGAACTGACCGTAACCCCCATTCCTCGCCCCCCTGTGCCGCTGAGGGGGAAGGAGGTTGAAGCCAGGAGTGAAGTTGAGCCTGGGAAGATGGGAGGGGTGGGGGGAGGTGTTTTAAGATTTAATTTTATTTCTCATTCCTCTACTCTGTTTTGCTTAGTAATAAATTAGATTAATTTCCTCTCTAAGTTCAGTCTGTTTTGCTCGTGACGGTAATTAGTGAATGATCTCTCCCTGTCCTTATCTCGACCCACAAGCTTTTTGTTATACCTTTTCTCCCCTGTCTAGTGAATGAGGGGAGTGATACAGCGGCTCTGGTGGGCACCTGGCCCCCAGCCAGGGTCAACCCACCACAATGGCTGATGCCCCCATACCTGATGATCAAAAGGACCAGTTCCCACTGAGGACATGCGTAGGCCAACCTGTCATGGTGAAACTACCTTCTATTCGCATTGTACCCATGACCCTGGCAAAAACAAGAGGCTTATATGCCTGGGAAGCCCTAGATGGGAGAGGAAAGACCCACCGTATTAGTACTCGGTGGATAATCCCTGATTTTTAACCCTGAAACCCGGTTCAAAGAACCGAGGCTCGATTTTTTTTGTGCTTTCTTACAGGACAATGAAGAGGAGGGCTCTTTTGCTGCTGCTCCTACTAGCAATAGTAACACTCTCTGATGCGGACAGCGAAGACCTGGATGATAACATGGTAGCGAAAATGATGATAGGGTTTGCCTGAATGATGAATCTAATCTCAGTGACTTTTTGTCTACCTACCCCCACATCAGCGGAAGACCCCTTACTGATTTTTGTGCAAGACATTAACATATCACTTGCTCTTCAGCTCACATGGAAGCAATATAACAATTATAGTTGGTATTTCAAAAGGCCTGAAGGCAAAGGTTACACTTATGTTGTCTACAGTTGGTACCGGGTGCATCAAATGCAAGCTCGGTATGGTATACAAGATGCAATTATATTCTCCAACCCCCTGTTGATGTCACAGGGTGGAGTGTGAATGGCACTGTACCATGTCCCTATATTTCATGGGGAGCTACTGAATGTAATACTCAATGGAGTGCTGACGATCAGTCTCTACAATATACAAAACCATTAAATGCCTCATGGTGTATTAAACACCCTGAAAGGGATAATGAGTGTCCCAGCACATGTAATCAAAACTCATTTGACTGTCGTCTCAACTGCATGTGGGCTAGACGTACCTATATGCCCAGCTGGGATGGGAACAAGGATAAGATACCCCCAGTGAGGAAATCTCTCTGGAACTGCCAAGTAGAAATTGGATGCAAAGACATCGACAAGATGCCATTACTATGGCTATACCTTCCCATTAAGAGAGGTATAACACAGGGCTACTTGTGCAGTAATACCAGTTACTCACGACCCTCAGACTGTAGTAAGAAAGACTATTGTCTCCCTATTACTACCATATCAGGTTCATGCCAAACATCCACCGTCCTTGCACCCCCTAACTTAGTATGGGCATGCTCTGACGGTCACCTATACTCCCGACTGCATTCAACTATTCCTGGGCTAGCCTGTACACTGGCTGTGCTCTTCCTCTGTCCCATTTATTGGGAAGGGCCAATCCCACACCAGTGGTGGGACTGTAGACCAAGGGATTTACGGAAAGGATGGCAAGAAGCCCCAAGATGAATTGGGTGGCGGATGGAATCATTATTTGGAGTAGGAACTGTCCCAGTATGAAATCAACAAGCTATTTTGGATCTAGGCCTACAACTATCGGCTTTAGCCAATGCCACATCTGACAGTCTGAAGCTTTTAAATGATCAATTACAACATACCAGTAAAATGACCATTCAAAACCGAGCTGTTTTAGACCTGATGCTGTTAAAGGAGAAAGGTGTGTGTGGAGTTCTGAACCTGTCAATGGACGACTGTTGTGTCCACATCCCAAATCTATCAATACCACTTCAAGACCAAATCAACAAGATGAAGAAAGTAGCCAAAGATTCAGAAGCAATTGTTGCTGGACTAGGAACGAACTGGCTGGGGAAAGTTTTTGACATGTTTGGATTATCTCTTGCTGGATGGCTAACCAGCCTCCTTCAGTCTTTGATAATGATTGTAGCTATAATTGTTGTAATCTGTGTTATAATAAGTTGTATTAAGTGCACAATAGTAAGCTCTGTGTCAGTTGTAAAATACACTCCCGTACAACCTGTTCATGTAAATGATATCCTAATATAGCCATAGAACAATTGAGAAACAATGATCCACAATGAGCATTAAGACTCACCAAGACTGCGCTCCCTTTTAACTTTGGAGGCAAGAGGTGACTGTACCTCCACTCCAAGGAAAGCAATCGAATCATGACTGTGGTCGCTGTGTTGGGGGGGGTGGTGTGCATCTGCCACACCTAGTTAAGTATTTATTTGGTTTTGCAGGTGCCATGCAGGCTGCCTTTGGAATTGGATGAGCATTTGAGGTGAGCTGTAGTGGTAGAAAGGGGGATCATGGGGCCGGTGACTTCTCACAAGAGTAACAGTAATTTTGTGTCTCTTGGCATCTTAGGTACCACAAGCAATGACAGCTACAGCATCTGTCTCTGGAACGAGCAGGTGAGTGGAATGCCATGGCCCTTCTGAGGAGTGGCGGTGTTGTGGGAGAGGCTGACATTGGCTGATGTGATGCTTACTGCTGGCACTAGTTTATGCTTTTTGTTGCAGATGATGAAGAGGAACCTGGCGACTGCAGGAACCTTCTAGTTAGCCAATGTGTGGGGTGTGGTTTTTTTATTGAGGATGGATTCAGATCCCTGGCACTCTGAAAGCTAAGTTGAGGGACCAGGGCTGGGGAGGGTCTGAGAGGAGGAGGGGACAAGGTTGGGAGTTGTGGGGAGTGGGGCATTTAAAGTTAGTGTAGGGGAGAGGGCTGTCCAGGGGCAGTCCCCTTTGAGCAGTCGAAGGGAGTGGGTTACTTGTCAGCATGGTGCTAGAGTGTGCCGGGCAGGGCAGTTCCAGCCTGTGTTTGTGTTGTGTAGCTTGTCTTCTGTGTCTTAGACCTTCCTTGGGTCTCAGTGTCCTCTTTGTGCTCAAGAATCACTGCACACTTCTTGGGTGCCACCCCTAGGGTCTCAAATGCCCATACTCGTCGGCATTGTGCCACTCAGGCACTTCTCTTCTTGTGTAGCAGCCTTACAGCATGGATCAGTCTTGTGTCTTGGAAGTTTCCTGTCAGTCCCCTTTTGCAGCATAATTCCAGCCTGTGTCAGCAGCTGTGCATTCCAGCAGTTCATTTTCAGGGACTGGCCCTTCTTCCCTGCATCCTTACATTCTTAGGTCTTGCAGACAGCTTCTTGTGCATCCATCATCTCAGGTTTGACAATAACTTCTTATAATGGGCCATTACATTCAAGTCTTCTCTGGGGTTGACATAGAGCCTCCTCACCTCACAGGGCTGCAGCCCTGCAGGTCATCTTGCTCAACAGCATCTCTAGTCCACGAGTCATTCTTCTTGCTGAGAGTTTTCTCTTATCTTTGAGTCACATTATTTGTAGTGTTGTGTGGTGTGTCGGTCTGTGCACGTGTGTGGCGTGGAGCTGCAGGGGTAGGCTGAATAGTGATAAGAGTCTATGGGTATTAAATTGGTATGCCCGGACTGTTTAGGCAAAGGTTGTATAGACACCTCAGATCGAGTAGCCATCAGCAGGCTGTGTGGACACTCATTTCCATAATGTTTTATGGAGATGATGGGAGCCACCTGGGAGGGGCTGTTCAGGGGTGGTGAAAACAGATTGAATCTCAAAGGTGTTAAGGCTTGTATGTGTGGGGCTAAAAGCCTGGGGTTTTTTTTCTTCTAATGGCAGTCTGTATTGTAGTGTAGATGGTATTCCTAAATGGAAACAAGACCCCTGGAATTGTTCAGCTATCACTCTGCATCTGTGTGACTTGTTCAATAGTTCTTTTTATTAGATGCCGAGGGACGAGATGGGCACCAAAGAACAACGGAGGAGTCGGGCAGAGAACTTGAAGTCAGTGCATGGCGTCAGAGGGAAGATGTGACTGGTGGCTATATGACTACACTAAGATTTGTTTGTGTTTTTTATTTTGAAGATGTGAAGTGATGAACGAAGCGGGATATCAACATGGGAGGTGACTCAAGCCAGGTGAGCAGTGACTAGTGGGCTGAAGTAGCAGTTACTTTTCGGATGTTGCATTGCTGATTAAGATACAGGTATCCTTTGTTCATGTTTTCTAGGTGGGGCACAAGCCTCAGCATGGCAGCCCAGAATGACGGAGGCCAGGCAAGCAAGTGTAAAGGAGTGGGAAATAGGAATCAGTGTGGGCAGGCTGCAGTTTTGGGCACTGTCTCAGCATGTGGCTTTTGCTTTGTTTTGTTGTAGGTGCCACAGGCAGCCTCGGAGGGGTGAAGCTGCGTGCCGATGAGTGGTCTGAGAAGCTGAGGCCGTCGCCAGTGTCTAACAGCAAAGCATTATATGGCAACTCGTTTAAGCATTTCCCTCTGGTTTTGCAGGTGCTGTGTGGCCACCTTTGGAACTGGATGCTCATTTGAGGTGAGCTGGAAGAGTAGCAGGGGTGATCATGGGAGTGGTGACTTCTCACAAATGTAAAAGTAACTTTGTGTCTCTTTATGTCTTAGGTGCAACAAGCGATGACAGCCGCAGTGTCCATCTCTGGAAGGAGCAGGTGAGTGGAACGCCACGGCCCTTTTGAGGAGGGGGTTGTTGTGGAAGAGGTTGGCGTTGACTGATTTGATGCTGACTGCCAGCACTGTTTTGTTGTTTGTTTAGGTTTTTTATTATAGATGCTGAAGAGGAACCAGATAACTGCAGGAACATCTTAGTTTCTTTGTTGAGGATAGATACAGATCCCCAGCACTCTGAAAGCTAAGTTGAGGGACCAGGGCTGGGGAGGCAATGGGAGGAGAATGGGACAAAGTTGGGAGTTGCAGGGGAGGGGTTAAAGTTAGTATAGGGGAGAGGGTTGTCAAGGAGCAGTCTGCTTTGGGCAGGGAAAGGGAGCAGGTTACTTCTCAGCACGATGCTAGACTGTACTGGGCAGGGCAGTTCCAGCCTGTGTTTGTGGTGGTGTTGTGTAAGTTGTGTTGTCTGTTTTATATTCTAGACCATACCTTCCTCAGGTCTTGATGCCTCCATGGCTCTTTGTGATCAGCAGGTACCCTATTGGACCTCATGAGTCTTGAATACCTGTACTCATTGGCATTGCGCTCATCTGGCCTTATTTTCTTGCACTTATAGCTTAAAGCATGGATCTGTTTGGCATACATTGCATCATAGATGTTTCTGAGCGGACATATGTTGCGGGGGCAAGCCAGGTGCTGCCTGCAGCTCCACCAAGCATTCTGTTTGCACAGAGTTATTTTCTGGGGTTTCATCCCTACATCTTTAATGGTCTTAGATCTTAAAGCCCGGCTTCTCATGCATCCATCATTCTGGTTTTGACAGTTGTTTTCTCTCACCAGCCACAGTCGTTGCCTCTTTCCTGGGGCCACTATAAAGCATCCGCACCGTCGTGGTGCCATATGGCTTCTTTGGCAGCATCCTCTTTGCTACGGCAGTTGTTCTTTCTAGCAGCCTTCTCGTGTCTCGCGGTCGTGTTTGTGGCGTCAGTGTGCCGTGTCAGGGTTGGAGCTGCCCTGCCCAGGGGTGTAGCAATGTTAAAGACAGGGGTAGCGTAGCTTTATGGTGTAGCAGTAAAATGTTTATCCGGCCAGATTCTTTTGGCAAAGACCGTACAGTCCATCTCTGGGCAAGTAGTTATTTCCATTGTGTTTTGCAGGTGCCAGAGGTTGTACTCTGGCCTTCTGGGAGCAGCAGTTTGTGTGGTAGTTGAGCAGGTTGAATCTTGAATGTGCCTTAGCTTGTATATGTGGGGCTCAAGAGCTGGGGTTTGTTTTGTCTGTTTTTGGGGTTTTGGGTTGGTTTTTTTAGCTCTAGTTAGAAGGCATATGCAAAAAGATGACAGACCTTTGGTCTTGTCAAGCTATCGATCAGCCTCCAGTGACTTGCTTTACACGGTTTGTCTGGGTTTTTCAGATGTGGAGCAACAAGCTGTGCACCAAAGGCCGATGGAAGAGGCGAGCGGAGCACTGGATGAAGGCGGGCTGGTATCTGACATTGGAGGAGCGGGGTGACTGTTGGTGGCTCTGACTAGTTTATGCTTTATTGGTTTTATTTTCTAGATGCAAATCAATGTGCAAAGCAGGATATCCACACCAGAGTGGACTTAAGCAAGGTGAGTGACTGATGTGCTGAAGTAGCATTCTTTTGAGGTGTCATGTTATTGACATAGCTGAAATCATACCTGGTTGTTTGAGTTTAACAGGTGGCAGTCAGGCCTCAGCACAGCAAACCAAAGAATCTGACTCCGAGCAGCCGAGGTAAAGGGGCAGGAGAGAGGAAGGCATTTCTGAGGAGGGCATCATCACAGTGGAGGTTGACACCAGCTGACATGTCAGTGAGCAGCGATGAAGAGGAACTTGGTGGATGGGGGAGCCTTCCGGTTAGATGACGTGTTCCTGATGAGGATGGATTCTGGACCCTGCCCTCTGAAAGGTAATTCAAGGGGCAAAAGTGGTGGTTGAGGTGGGGCCAGCAGGGGGTTTAACATCAGGGTTGCAGAGCGGGATACTTTGTCTGTCTGAAGTCTAGGGTCAGATAGGGGTCCCAGGTCCATCCTGAAGGATGTGAACGTTCTGGCCTCTGTCTGTGTCTGTCATTTGTGTTACCTGTACTCTTTCTTGTATATGGTGCCTTATGGCAAGTCTCTACATTCTGCCCCATGGGCTCTCTGCACTTGGCACACACCTCGGCAAGCATCTACACGGTCCGTAACGCCTGGCCACTTTGGAATAAAGCCCATCAAGTGCTTATCTTGTGATCAGAGCTTAAAGCGTGTCTTGCATCACAGATGTTTCCGCAGGGTTGCCTTTGCAGAGATGGTCTGGGCCAGACTGACAGCTCTGCTCTTGAAAGATCATCTTCCATAGAGATTCCATACCATGTTTCATCCTTAGGGGCTTGGGTCTTAAAGCCTGGTTTCTCACGCATCCATTGTTCTGGTGTTGTATTGCATTGCTGCAGTCTGTATTGGTTTTGACTACCATCTGAGACCATCTTGTTTTATAGTGCTCTGTGTTGTATTGCATTGTGTAAGGCTCTGATAACAAGTGAATGTCGCAAACATCCGTCTTGACCCAAGCAGGGATAAACTGATAATGAGGAAATGTGGTAGACATCTGTCTTGGCCAAGGACAGAACCTGCAGAGGCAGGATAACGTCTTGTGAGCCCCTTCCCCTATTCCTGAAACACGTAGACAAAAGCCCATCTGTGTCCTGTGCATGCCTGCCTGTGAAAGTCAACCCTGAAGTGGGGGGGACAGTGAGACCCTCAAGACCCCCACAACCCACCAACTCATTTCTGGAACATTCCTGAGCACATACTGTGCCTGCTCAGTGATGACAGACCCCCGCCTACGCGGAGCAGTTTGGGTTATAAAAAGTGGAAACACAAGTTTTCGGCGTGCGCCCACCACCTGAGGACTACAACTACAAGCAGAGAACATCGCTGGATCCAAGGGTAGTGATATCTTTTCTCTCTCTCTCTCTCTCTTTCTTTCTCTCTTTCTTTTCCTCTCTATCACTCTGTCTCTAACTTCATTTTCAGCACATTAGGGTAATTTTTGACTGTAGGTGACAAGCGGGAACCTTGGTCCCTGAGCCAGAGGTGGTGTATTGGGCTGGAGGGTTAGACCCCTTGGAGAGAGGAGATCCTATTGCCATCCCCACTCCTGGGGTAAGCCAGCTCACAGAGAGTGCACAGAAGGCAGCTTGCCTCCAGTTGATGTGTGACAGGTGCCTAGTTCCCCGCCAACCTTCCCCGATGTTGTTTGCCAATCCGGATAGGATGACTCCCTTGATTAAAGGGTTACCCAACTCACTGAAGATTTATACTGTGCAAATTCAAGACTGACTAAGAGCCACTGTAGCCATGGGACCTCAGGGCAGATTGGGTCTTACCCGGGGGGAAATTGCACGGGAATTGATCAGTTATGGCCGGTGTGTGGGGTATGTTGGGAAGGAAGGGAAGGCACAAGCGGCCGTCTGGAGGACAAAGACAGAGGAGAAAATGCTCTGTCCCTGAGATAGGACCCTTGTGGAGGGGCCTCAAGAAATAGATTGTGGAAGAAAGGTCTAGATAAGGGTATTCCCCAAGAATTAATGGATGGCTTACCCCTCCCCAATTTGCAGCTGCTGGTAAATATGTGGAAACCGATAGAGGCTGGCCGGGAAAGGAAAGCATCCCCATGGCCCCTGTACCTCAGAGATCTACTGCTCCCACGGCTCCCATGGGGGGGCCCACCAGCCCTCCAAAGACAGGAAACTTCTTGAGCCGTCCCCAGTGAGTGAGCCGGGGGACGGCCAGCAGGTGTATTTTAGAAGGCTCACTGACCTACTGGTAACTTTTCCCCTTGATCCCTTTAAGATTCCGGTCACTTTTATGGTAGACACGGGCCCAAATGTCTGCTTTAAATGCAGATACCACAGGCCGGAGTGGGATTGTCCCTGTTAAAAAACAGATATGGGTTACTGATGTATTCAGATAATCCAAACCCCAACCTACAGGACAAGTAAAGTGATGGTTGCCAGGAGACACCACCCCCACTGAGACGACTATGCTATTGGGAGTGCTCCCCACGAATATTTTGGGATTGGATTTATTGAAAGGGAACTCCTGGACAGACTCGGCAGGGAGGCAGTGGAAGTTCGGGTCTCCGGCAACCCTGATGAGGCTTTTGCAGACTGCTCCTACCCACCCCCCCCCCCCCCCCCGCCTCTAAAATCGTGAATGTGAAACCCTGTCCCTTACCGCTGGCAGCGAGGGAGGGAATCGCTCCGGTGATAAGAGAGCTGCAGGAGCAGGGGCTAATTATTCCAACTCACTCCCTTTATAACTCCCCAGCGTGGCCAGTTCGCAAACCGAATGGGAAGTGGCGGCTAACGATCGATTATCGATGCTTAAACGCCGGCACCAGTCCTCTGACAGCGGCCGTGCCTAATATGGCCGAACCGATTGGCACCATACAGGAACAGTCCCATAAAATGTCAGCCACCATTGATGCAAAAGACATGGTTTTCATGGTTCCTCTACAGGAAGGTGATAGAGCTAGATTTGCATTTACATGGGAAGGTATACAATATACCTTTACTCGTTTGCCCCAAGGATATCGGCACTCGCCTACCTTGGCGCACCACGCCCTGGCCCAAGCACTGTCAGAAATCATCCCTGAGGAGGGAGTTAAAACCTACCAATACATCGATGATATATTGGTGGGGGGGTCCGATGCCACTGCGGTGGGACAAACCCAAAAGAAAACGATCACTCACCTGGAAAGTTTAGAACTTCAGGTTCCAGCAGAAAAGATACAACTCCCCTCCCCCCGAGGTGAAGTTCCTAGGTATATGGTGGAAAGGAGGAGCGATTTCTATTCCCCCCGAAACCTTGGCTACTTTAGAACAGATAAAAATCCCAGGGGACAAAAAAAGGAACTGCAACATATCCTAGGCTTGCTGGTATTCTGGAGGAAACAGATGCCGGATTTTTCTGTCACAGCTCGTCCCCTGTAGGATTTAACGCGCAAAAAAGCTACCTGGGATTGGACTCCTACTCATGAGGAAGCCCTGAAATTACTAGTGTTTGAAGCAGGAACATATCAAGCTTTGGGTCCACTACACCCGACAGATGCGCTCCAAATTGAATGGGGTTTTGCAATTCATGGGGCATCTATACACGTGTGGCAGCGTGGGCCGGAGGGTCCGACCCGCCCCATTGCGTTTCATTCACGCGGCTTGAAAGATGCAGAAAAGCGATACTCGGTCTGGGAAAAGGGTCTTTTTGTGGTGAGTCTAGCCTTGCAGGAGGCTGAAAGAATGATACGGCAACAATCCATAATCCTGCGCGGGCCCTTTAAGGTCCTAAACCCCGTACTGGCAGGCACCCCACCCCCTGTGGCAGTTGCCCAGTGGGAAAGGGTCAGGAAGCGGTATGCCCAGCTAGAGCCTTACAGTCACGCTTAGCCAGTGGAGGAGGGAGCACCCAAAATGCTCCAAATAACACAGGAAAAATCATCCACGCCCTGATGAGGAAACCCCTTCTTCCTACATAAAGGAAGCCCCCTCATTGGAATGCCACCTGAAAAATGTGTGCTTTACTGAGGCCTCTTGGAGGAGGGAGGGGAAAGTATGGAAATACCGAGCAGCTGCTCTGCACGTTGATTCTGGGGAGCCAATTGCAACAGAAGGAGAAGGGAGCACTCAGGTGGGGGAACTGAGAGCAGTTTGGAGTGTGGTAATGAGAGAGACAGGCAGGATGGAACCCGTACACATCTCCACTGATCCTTGTGCCGTAGTCAAGGGATGCACCGAGCGGCTCTCCTTTTGGGAACAAAAGCAGTGGGAAGTAAACCGGGTGCCCGTATGGCAGAGGAAAAAGTGGGAGGAGATATTAAATGTGGCCAAGCAAAAGCCCGTATTGGTGGGGTGGGTAGCCGCCCACCAAGGGGGGGATCACCCAGCGCGCATTCCGAACAATCAGGTGGACTCGCTCACCCGCCTGGCTGTGCTGGCGGAAGAGAGAGAAGAGGAGAAATGGGAACGCTTATTGGAGTGGCTACACGTGATACGTGGTCACTCGGGAGTCAAAGATCTTCTTAAGGAGGCTGGGAGCAGAGGATGGCCTGCTCCCCGAAAACTCCGTAGCACAGTAATTTCTGCCTGCGGCCTATGCCGGACCAGACTGGAAAAGCACCCCTGACAAGATCCTCCACTCCGTCTGAGGGATGGGAAAGGACTATGGGAAACCTGGCAGGTCGATTACATAGGGCCTTTCAAGAAATCAGAAGGGAAACAGTATGTGCTTGTTGGGGTGGAAGTAATATCGGGACTTGTTCAGGCCGAAGCAGTAGCACGGGCGACTGGGGAAAATACAGTCAAAGGGTTAAAGTTGCGGTTTAGCTTTTTACCTAAACCTAAATCGATTCAATCAGACAACGGCAGCCACTTTACTGCCGGGGTGGTCCAGGCGTGGGCAAAAACCGAGGGAATACAGTGGACATTCCATACCCCCTACTATCCCCAAGCTAACAGGAGAGATAGTAGAAAGGACCAATGGACTCCTAAAAGGCATCCTCAGGCCTCGTGGCCCTGGGTGGTCCGCAAGACTCCCGCATGCCATTGCCAGAGTAAATGGTCGATGGGGGATAAATGGATGCCCTGAACTCACTGCTTTCTGTCCAACACCCCCCTCCTTGCTCCCTGGAAAGAGGGAGAAAAAGGACCCTGTAAAACCCTTACACTCTCCAGGACGACCTGTTCTGGTGGACCTCCCAACAGCGGGGGAGGTGCCTCTGACCCTTAAAACTCCACTGAACACCTATTCATGGATAGCTGCTGATGCCCATGGAAAGGAACGCGAGATTAATACCGGGTGGATTGTCCCATCCTTTTAACCACCGATTTGAAAGAATCGGGATCTTTTCCTCTGTTCTTTCTTACAGGCGTAACTACCAGAAACATCCTCCACCGCAGAAAGTCGAAGCTGGTGCTATTTTGGGGAATTTGTACTCGTAATCTGTGTGATACAGAGAGATACATAGCCAAACCATGACTGTCAATTCTGCTCAACACCGGCAATTGTGGGTCTGGTCCTATGTTCTTTGTCTCTCCCTATGTGTTAGAGGAATCCCAAGCCAAAATACCCCACGTCTGGCTTGGGAATTAGTTCAAGGTTTTGTTAGAATGTGGGCTTACCAAAATAAAGGTCTGTGGCTTACTTTACCTAGATCAGCCGAAGAAGGTTTAAGGTTTTTTTATGTCACCTGTAAATCTGTCGTTTAGCTTTAATATGACTGATGCCACGTCTGTAACGTTCCTGTCACCCCGCTGGACCGTCAGGAATAACGGGCTGTATTTTCGACAACAGCCAATGATAAGGTCTGATATATATATGACGTTTGGAGTAAACCTCCAAAACAAGCCAAAAAAATGCAAAGTTATATTCAACAGTGGTGTGTAAAGCTACTAGACCATCATTTAATGTCTCTATTCCTTCTCCGATAGATAGATCAAACTCCTTATTTGCTGGCGCCAAAGGGAACACACCTGCTGGAAATGTCACTTTCAAAAAACTCACCAAGAAAACCTCCTGTTGTTATTATCCATGGGATCCTCTGTTTGATCCATTGGCAAAACCTGCTTTCTGTGAAGCAAACTGTTCTACTCGATGGGACCCACAATGGTGTATCCTACTCCCGAATAAGACTCATATGACCTCTTGAGATAGAAATAATTTGATGTGGGCTTGGTCAGGAAACAAAGTGGGAGAAGTTTTTATAGAGCCCAAATTTGATCCACCTATCAGGGAAGTTGAAAACCCCCTTTTTAATTGTTCTGAGAGAACCACTTGTGATTCGGGACCAGGAGATCCTCCTGAAACTTGGTTTATTGATAGTCTCAGAACTCTAATTCGAGATATGTGCACGTGCTGGGGATATCCTTCAAAGGGATGGCGAAATAGCGACAAAACTTGTAATACCACTCTTCCCAGAAGTCGCAATTTTTTTAAACAAGAACGGCGTGGAGTACCCTTTACTCATTATCCCCTACAAGGGACGCCTTTAAACACCAAACCTATTATATGTGCTATCAATTATATGGATCAATATACCTGTAAAACTAGCATATGTCCAGCCCCACTGGGACTAGCATGGGGGTGCTCCAATGGAAAATTTTACTCTCACTTAACACGGGAATATCACGCCGGCCTGAGCTGTGGATTAGCTATCCCTTCTTTGTGTCCATCTCGTGTTTTTCATCTTATAGCACCTTCCCGGCGATCGCGTGGAGAAGCGGGAAGTAATCCAAAGGCTCGTCCCGATGGGGCGATTAATGGAGTCCAAACTCCCAGTTATTATACTGCTGCACAACTAACTGCGTTAATGTTTGAGAATATTTTTACCCCTTATGTAACCTTGAAACGACACCAGTTTGTCCTAGAAAATATTACCTGGCAGGTACGTCTTTTAAGTAACTGGACACGATATGCTTTTGGAGCATTAAACTTACAGGTCCAACAGGTATCAAAGATAACCCTTCAGAATCGTCTAGCGCAGGTTCTTCAGTTTCAAACACAGCCCCACCTCCGGTTCTCCGAACCCTTGCCGAGTCTGAAGCGTTCACGTCCACAGGCCTGGCTCTGACAGCTCTGGGCAAGCTCTGCTTACAGCTCTTTATGAATTCTGACAGCACATCAATGTAGCCAAAGGTGGTGTGGGCTGTAAAACAGCTCCACACCTGGGTTTGGAGCATCCCACTCCACGACAGAGGATTTGGCTTAGTAACAAAACGGTGAACCTTACCCTGCTTTAGCAGCTTCTTTAAGGCTGGTTCTTAAACCAGCTCTTTTTCCCCGTCAGTCTCTAATTTCTGAGACTCGCGCTTGCTCATTCTTTCTGTCAAAGACTTATTTTAACATCAAAATTATCAGAATGGGATAGTTTCACTTGCATCATGATTTGCTTGAAGAAATTCCGGGCTGGTAAATACCGGGTTTGGCTTCACTCACACTGCCCTAAGCACTGCCCCAACGCAGTCACACGATCCCAGAAGGTACAAGACTTCACGTGCTTCCATTAAAAAACACAAGAGCAAATATGCCCTGCAACAGTTCTGAGTGGCCTCATTATCTTTACACCTTCCCAAAAGGTTTAGTTCTGGCATTGTTGCCAAAAGAGTCGTCACTGTGCTTCTCACAACTCGCACCTTCTTTAGCAAATGCTGCTGCAGGATCTGTCGCAGCCTCTAGGGGAAGGTCCCTTTTGCTTTGATGCGTCCCGGGAAGATGCTCCTGAAGAGCTGAGTGAAGTAACCCAGCGGGAAAATCAAAATTCTTAGACACAGTGTCAGGGTCTTTGGCCATGCAGAAACCATGAGTGATGCTTCACAGTGATGCTTGAACGTAATGTTAAAACTCCTCTGAGCGTACAAACTCTCTCTCTCTCTCCTCTTATGTGTACACTCCTTTATACAGACTCTTCCTGTATTCCATTCAACTCTACATTGTCACTTTCTGACTGACTCTGATTTTGAAAAGAAAGTAATAGAAGCATCCGTTCCCTGCTGGGAGACATTTTTGTTTGCTAAGATAAGTTTCTTCCCTGTGTACCTTCTCTTCAGGATAGAAGAGGGTAACTCTCTTGCCCCTCTGACTATTCAGATGATCTCTAAAAAGGTAGATTCGTTAAAGGGTGGTTGACTGTTGTCGACAATGAAATGCATGTCTAAATCCCATGTAGATGGTTTCTCCACTGCACTTAACGGGAGATTAAATATAGGCAGCAGAGAGAGACCTTTCCCATTTAGTCTTGGCACAAGTAGACTAAAATACACTTTCTTTTCCCATTTCTTAACCTACCTCCTTTTGACGAACATTTGCACCCATGTCAGCTCTTGCAGAGGTTTTCCTAAATGCGCCTCGTTTATCTTCGCCTCATGTAAAGGCAATTACGACTAAGCGTGGTGGGTTGACCCTGGCTGGACAGCAGGTGCCACCCAAAGCCGCTCTATCACTCCCCCTCCTCGGCGGGACAGGGGAGAGAAAACATAGCAAAAGGCTCGTGGGTCGAGATAAGGGCAGGGAGATCAGTCAGCAATTACTGTCACGGGCAAAACAGACTGAGCTTGGGAAAATTAATTTATTACTCATTGAACCAGAGTCGAGTAATGAGAAGCAAAACCAAATCTTAAAAACACTTTCCCCCCACCCCTCCCTTCTTCCCGGACTAAACTTCACTCCTAATTTTCTCTGCCTCGTCCCCCGAGCAGTGCAGGGGGACGACGAATGGGGGTGCCGTCAGTTCATCACACGTTGTGTCTGCCCCTCCTTCCATAGGCTGAAATGGGCAAGATCTTGGGAGGGGATGTAGCCAGGAACGCTGACCCACACCGACCAAAGGGATATTCCTGCCTCCAAATCGGGCAAGAGCCAGGTCTGAGGCAGAGCCATCGCGGGGTGTGCACAGGCAGAAGGGAAAGCAGCAGCCACCTCCCTCCGACCCGTCAGCGGACATTCATTGACAAGGTCGCACCCTTGTTCTACAGTCACAGGCTGCTTTATTCTCTTTCCTGCTTTATCTCAGAAGAGCTGGGACCTCGCTGGGCGGCTCCCAAAGGCGGCCGCCAGCTTTGGTGGCAGGACCCAGTCAAGGATGTCTCCCTTCAGCACAACCACGATGAGGATGGCGATCTGGAGGAAGGCGAGGAACAGAAGAAGTCTCCTGGGGGACAGGAGAGGGGTCAGGCAGAGCAGGGGCCCAATTTGCCTCCGCTCTTTCCAAACACCCTCTTCAAATGCCACCGTGGGACCATGCACCGTGCCGGGCACAGCACTCCCCGCTCAGGACTGGAGTGAGGGGCCCGGGCACCTCTCTCAGCTCTACTGTCCGTCTCCCCAGTGGGCCCCCAAATGCCCCCCTTACGCGCCCCCCAAGCTAGGAAGAAAAGACATACTGAAACATTTCATCCCGGAGAAGTCCCAAGCTGCCTAACGCCCTTGGGACCACCGGCACGGGCACCCCACTGCCTACGAAGAGCGAGCACCGGGCCTTGCAGACAGACCTGCTTCGCTCCTCTTCTCTGCCAGCGGGAGATTCTGCTTTCTCCCAGTGACGCTGGAGCTTTGGTGAGCGACCCTGGGCTGCGAAGCTTGAGCTGAACCATCGGGCTGCTTGTCCTTCAAGCCCCGTTCCCCTTCCCTGTGTCCCTTGCAGCCTGTCCCACCTAGGTGTTTTCCATCCCTTATCCTCCTGCCAAGGGTGCAAGGTCCCTTGGAGCACGAGCATCCTCCTCCTGAGAGAGAAAGCTCCCTTCCCCACTAGAGGCACAAGATGCTGGAAGCTCCCTGGAAGATCTTTCCCAAGGAACACACACACGTCAAGCTGCCAAACATCTCCTTTCTTTTATTTTTCTTCCTAAAGGAGCTCTTGGGCCTGCGGGCGGTCGTTGCGGCTCGCCGTCTTCCCGTGAACCTGTACTCGGTAGACACAGGTGTACTCGGGGTTTCCCCAGTTGCTGTGCACCCGGAGTGTGATGTAGCGAAAGGTCCGGGGAAGCTCCTTCTGTAAAGAAATGGGGGGAGCCATCATTACAGAGGTGGCAAGAGCCACAGCACATCGCCGGCGCCCCCTCTGCCCGCGCTCCCCCTGCTGAGGACCAAACAGCAGCCCTGGCGAAGGAGGAAGCCAGGGCAACCAGACCCCTCTTTGCCAGGGCCATGGAGGAACCCTCTGTGCCTAGAAAGCAAAGGTCTGGCCTCAGAGGCTTGCTGAGGGGAGCTGTGGAAAGCGGAGGCGTTTTGCTGCCTGGGCTGCTCTGGGACACGGGAAGCGTCCCGCTGAGGGGGAAGACGTCTGCCCTCCTCCCTCCTGCCGTCTCCCCTGAGGGGGACTGTTTCCCTTCCTGGACCCCTTCCCACCGCTGCTTTCTCTACACTCGCTACGCGGAGGAAAAGGAAAGCCCTTGCAAAGGTGGGTCAGCTGCCTCAGCCAGCAGAGCAAAGCCCCATTTGGTCTCCCCTTGCTGTCCTCCCTGCAGGAGCAAGCAGCGTGGGAGAGCAGAGACTGGCTGGGGTGATCCTCTGCACTCTTTCCCCAAGGGCTTGCGGACAACCCTGCCTTCTTCCCGGGCATCCTGCCCACAGCTCTTGCGGTACCTGCACATGGAATGTCTGAGCGATCTCCTTGTGCACGTCGTAGGTGAACGTCCCCAGGAGCGTTTCTGCCGTTGCCTCATCCGCTCCCTCAAAGACAAGAGACAAAGGGAGCCGGTCAGGCTCGAGCAGGGCGTCGGCAAAAGGGCATGCCGAGGCTGAACCCGGGAACCCTTCCCCACCTCCCTCGGCTCTAGCGGCAGTCTAGCACAGCTTGGGCTGACTCGGGGTCAGGGGGCGTTGAGCGCGTGCTCCAGGAGCCTCGGCCACGAAGCAGAGAAGAAGCCCCCAGAGGCACAGAACCCCACGAGCCCCCAGTGCCCCCCCCGGGGGATGCGGTGCTCTGCAGCAGCCAGCCCCAGACGGCTGTCTGAGAGTAAGCGCCGTGAGAAGCACGTCTCTGGCACAGCTTTTCCCCGGGGCCGGGCCCCCCAAGAAGCGCAAGGCAAAGACTTACGGAGACAGCAAACTCTTTGGGGGCGCTGCTGACCTCCCCGGAAGGAGAGACTGCCTCGGAGATATGCCAGATGGTGAAAGCCGTTGGCCAGACTGGCTCAGGCAGACGGATGACCACGTGGCCTCGAGATCCTTGGAAAGCCCAGCAGCTGCCCGGGGCAATACGGAGCTGAAACCAGAAAGCCATGACCATGAGCGGCAAGGCAGCCAAAGAGCCAACGGAGCTGCTTGTTTGGCCAGAAGCAGAGACCTTGCCTTGCCTGTGGGCTGCAATCCTGCTCGTAAATGGGTACGAGTCGATGGGCAGCAGGGCAATACGGAAGGGTTCCTACAAAACCTCTGGGCTCTACCACCTTTCCCGAGGCAGCTCTGCTTTCTTGGAGCCTGCAGAGGCAGGGCAGGTCTCCCTAGTGCACCTCACCCCACCGCCCTTCAAAGATTGCCCTGCAGCTGCAGGGTCCAATGCAGACTTGGACCCTGCTTCAGACTTGGTCATGCAGGTTAGGTCCGGGGCCCGGAGGAGCGTCTCTCCCTGCTCCCATGGCTCAGCAGCCCCCACCCACTCCGGAAAGGGACCCTCCGAGTTGCGGTTTGGCAGTGGGGCCGCCGAGGACAAAGTTCCTCGGCTAACTGCAACCAAGGCTGGTGGGCAGGTCACAGCAGCTGGGTTCAGCACGGTCCCCCTCCTGATGGGAGGGTAGTGCCGTCAGGAATCGCAGGGGTCAGGAGTGCGATGCAGACTGCAGGGCCGAGCGGTACGGCCGTGCTGAAGGGAAGTGCTGTGCACTTGGTCTGCCAATCCGAAAGCAAGGAGGTGAACCGCCAAGTCAGGACTTCCCTTGTGATACCTGCAAGATTGTCTCTGGAGGGTTTGCAGAAGAGAAGGCGAATGGAAAAAGCCACCAGGTCTTCTTGCCTTGCCCACCATAACTCTTGGATGTCCTCTTCTCATCAATGGTGGCACCTGACATGAAGGCGGACAGAGATTAGGAGTTGGAGCAGTGCATGAGGATGCATTTCTCAGGCTTGAAAGCAGATCTTGGCAGACTTTGGGGGAGTGCCATACGCAAACCGAGGGCAGCGAGACTTTCTGTCTGCATACCTAAGGCTTCCAGAGCCCAGTCACGCATCTGGATGGAGTCGTCAAGGGCCTTCTCAATTGCCGCCTGGGCCAACCGCAGAATTTCCTGGGAAAGAATTGCAAAGGGAGAGATGGCAGTGACCACCACCACACGCACGAACCGTTCTGCATAAAACCCTGGTCCTAGCACAGAGCCAAGGAGCACCTCCGTGTCACAAAACACAAGGCAAGACCTGTCAGAAAAGGTGCTGACTTTGAGAGTGCCAAGAGGACGCCGCAGGAGGGAGCCCAGAAAGGGAGCGAGGTCTCTCATCTACCGCCAGCACCCTTACCTCTCTCTTCTCCTCTTGGACACCATGGTCTTCAAGGACCTCGCTCACTGCCTGCACTATGTTCCCCTTTGCATCAGACACCTGAGCCACCGTCTCCTTGAGCTCCCGCATCTTCAGCTCCAGCCAAGCCTGTGAGTTCCTGGAGGCAAAGAGAAAGCAGGTCTTGTCCAGCAGCTGCCCAGCCTCTGCAGGCAGGCAGGCTCCCAACGCCACGCAGAGAAGGGTCCCGTGGGCCTGGGCCCCCCCCCATCCCCCAGAGCCTTTCTGTCCTCTGGTTTACAAAGGGCTCCCTTCCACCACCGCGAGTAGTAGACGGGGAAGGTCAGGAGCCCTGGGCGTGAGGCGAGTGCGTGCAGGCAGCACGATGGCTCCACAGAGTGCGTTCCTTGGCGAGAAAGCACTCTTACCTCAGAGACTGCAGCTCCGCTTCCGGAAGCCCTGGCGCCTCCTGCAAGGTAAAGAGGGGGTGGGATGGACTCTGGAAGTAGCTCGTTTACTGCCAAAATTGACGCTTGGGAGAGACACTCCGCTGGAGCAAGCACGAGCAGCACTGCCAGGGCTTCCCCAAGGAGACTCCCCTAGGGAGAGCAGGCAGAATTTCCTGCTGCTTCAAGTCACTTTGGAGACACCGCGACCCAAAGGTTGGCCTCTTTGACCAGCCATGTTCAGCAGAGCATCTTTCGGGTCTCCGTCTGACCCCCGAGGCTATCCAAGAGGGATGCAGGCAGCAAAGGCACCTTCTGCCAAAGTGCTCCACACTTCAGCCTGCCATTCTGCCAAGGTCGCTCCAGGAGAACCGGCTCCATGTTGAACCCCATCAAGGCGCTGAGGAGTTTGGAGGACAAACAGACGTGCCCCTCCCCCCTGCCTCTGCCCCCCTCCCACCCCGCCTTTTCCGCCTCAGTGGTGACGGGCATAAAAATGAGCCCCGTGTTCCCAGGGGAGGCAGGAGGGCAGAAGCACAGCCTTTGCAGGCGTTGGCTTTCCCACAGCAAGAGGCACTTACCCACCGCACTCCCTTTCCCCACACCGTGGAGATCAAGCAGTAGACAACAGCTGTGGATCACATTGTCAAGAGATGGTTATTTTCCTCAGGAGCTGGTCGCTCTCCCCAGGACTGAGAGGACCGTTTTTGGTCAGGGGTACTCACCAGACAGGATGGGAAGCAGCAGGAACAGGAGCCTCAGGACCCGCCTGCCCTTCTGCTGGCTGTCACAGTGTCTAAAAGAGAGGGAACGCTA
Source organism: Grus americana (assembly GCF_028858705.1). Lineage (NCBI taxonomy): Eukaryota > Metazoa > Chordata > Aves > Gruiformes > Gruidae > Grus > Grus americana. The sequence continues at coordinate 43,117 of NW_026561563.1, forward strand.
TTGTCACCAAAGCCCAAGGTTGGGACACATATTTGCCAGGGGTCCCTTTAGGAGCTCACTTGCCACCAGGAGGAACCTGGTGCTCAGCACAGCTGCAAGCGCGAGGGCCCAAGGGCCTTTGGGAAGGTGTGGCCCGTTGAACACCGCCCCTGGGACACAAAGACCTCTGGCCTGACACGGGGAGGGGCAGCAGCATGGCCCCACTCAGCTCTCCCCAGAGAAGGGGCAGGGCCGTGCCCCCGGAGTGGGGTTGCTGGGCTGCCGGGCTGGAGGGCACTAGTGCAGACAGCCCCTATGCTCTGGGTCTGCCTGCTCTGCCGGGAAGCCAGGCAGCACACAAGGCTTCTGGCCGGATCCCTCCCTGCTTTCTGGGCCCCATTGCACCCACCTGCCCATCCTGGCTGAGATCCCTGCAATTGCAGCACACTGGCCAGGAGGAGGGAAAAGCCTGCTCTTCTCCCGAGACCCAGGCACCTCTTCTCCAGGCATCCGCTTGCTGCTGAAAGCGCTCTGCTTCGCACTGCTGCCCACCTCTGCAGCGTGGGGTTTTATGGCGGACAGCAGGTTATGACCTCACAAGAGCCGGCTGGTGATGCCCATGATGACCTCAGAGGGGCTGCCCAGGACGGGGTGGCTGTGCCACCCGGGAGGGAGACACCCTGCGGGTTAGCCCCCACCCACACCCGCAGCTCGCAGAGACAAGGGGTCCAGAAGCACGTGGGAGCACAGAGAGCGAGCGGCACCTCCTTTGGCTGCCCCGGCAAGCTGCTGTGCCGTTACACACCTCCTCCTGCGCCGGGCGGTGGCATGCCCTGTGCTCCGGGCTTCTACTGGGGCCCCCAGAGCTGGTTGCAGAACTCCAGGTGGGGTCTCACGAGAGCGGAGGAGAGCGAGAGAGTCCCCTCCCTGGACCTGCTGGTCACGCTTCTTTGCATGCAGCCCAGGATACAGGAAAGATGGTCAGGGACTGTTTATCAGGGAGTGTAGCGACAGGACAAGGGGTAATGGGTTTAAGTTGAAGGAGGGTCGATTTAGATTAGATGTTAGAAAGAAATTCTTTACTGTTAGAGTGGTGAGGTACTGGAACAAAGAGGTTGTGGGTGCCCCATCCCTGGAAGTGTTTAAGACCAGGTTGGATGAGGCTTTGGGCAATGTGGTCTAGTGGAGGGTGTCCCTGCCCACAGCAGGGGGGTTGGAACTAGATGATCTTTAAGGTCCCTTCCAACCCAAACCATTCTATGATTTTATGATTCTATGATACGGTTGGCTTTCTGGGCTGCGAGCGCAAGAGAATTGACCAGGGCCAGTTCTGCCCCTCCTGGTACGACCCCAAGCTCTTCTACCGCCTGCTGTCGCATGCGCTGTCTGAGGAGACCTACAGCGCCCTGGCGTATGCACTGGGAAAGATCCTCCCCGTGGCCAGTGAGGGGCTGCTGCCCTTTTGACAGCCCTGCCAATAAAGCCTTTTCTATCTCCGCCTCCATGTGCACACCTCGGGTGCGTGCGTTGGGGCGCAGGGAGAGGGTCTTGCCCTGCGTGCCGCTCCGCGCAGCCTCTCCAGGCCAGGCCCAGTCTCATCTGCAAGGCACTGGGCACCGCCACCCTGCCTGCCGCAAGCCAGGTCCCTGCGTGCCAGCCTCACCTGGCCTCCCTCCCTCCCTCCCTCTGTCCCCGCAGTATTTATGACGCTGTAGAATCGGGTGGAACCACCGTCTTCTCAGGCCACGGTCGTTTTCTTACTCCACCTTTTCGGCAACCATTTAGCAATGTGCAGGCCACCCCGGTAAGCGTGTCTGAGGCTACTCAGGCTCCAGCAGCCGGGGACTCATTTACACCGAGGCCGGCAAACACGCTCACCCACAGACCCCTAGACCCTTCCAAGCCCCCTCCCTTCCTCCCTCCCCAATGCTCCCCACGACCCCCACAGCCACCCTCCCACACCACAGCCCCACAGCCCCTGCCCTTCTCCCTCCCCACAGCCCCACGGCCCACGTCTCCTGCCTCCCCAGGCTCCCATCCCTGGTGGCACCACAGCCCAGCAGGCCCCTGTCCCCATTGTCGTGGTTTTACCCCAGCCGGCAGCTAAGCACCACGCGGCCGCTCGCTCGCTCGCTCCCACCCACCCCACCCCCCCCCCCGGTGTGATGGAGGAGAGAGTCGGAAGAGTGACAGTGAGAAAACTCATGGGTTGAGATAAAGACACTTTAATAAGGAAAGCAAAAGCCGTGCGTTCATCTTACAGAAACACAGGTGGTGTGTTGCGTGGAGCTCCTGGGCACCAAAGCAGCTCAGGTCAGGTCCACTGCTGCACTTGCACTGCTTCTTGTAAGGCTTGTCCTCCGTTGGTTCAGGTGGTTCCTGCTACGGTAATTTCTCTAACACGCAACTCAAATCATGCACTACAACCATTTAAAAGCATTTCCATTACAGTCTCCACCCCTGGTCCCTCTGGGCCAGACCATCGGGTCTAACATTGCGATGAACTCCTCCCCTTGCCCCTGCTCCGGCTTGGACTTATCCACAGGCTGCAGTCCCTTAGGGGTGCACCTGCTCCAAGTGGAGCCTGACCTATGAGCCACAGTCTCTCCAGGGCTATACCTGCTGCGGCATAGACTTATCCACAGTCACAGTCGCTTCGAGGTGCACCTGCTCCAGCATGGCCTTACCCACAGCCACAGTCACTGCAGTCCCTTCAGAAATAAACCTGCCCTGTGGCGGGCACACGCTTTGAGGTGTTCCAGCATGACCCCACGCACAGCCACCGATGCTTCAAGGTGTACCTGCTGCAGCATGGACTTATCCACTGCGTGCAGCCGCTTGAGGGGCCAGAGCTGAAGCACGTGGGTCACTGCCTGCCTGCCTGCCTGCCTGCTGCATGCCCCCACCCCTTCCTCCTGGCATCCCCCCGCCTGCCGGCAGCCGTGGCTCTCTGAGCACGGGAGAGACCGCATTCCGCTTGGGAGTCTGCAAGCATGGTGTCTGCCCGGGCTAGAGCAGAGGGATAGTCTTCCTTTTTCCCTTTCCGGGCTGTAGCTTGGGGGCTGGATGCTTGAGCTCTGTGCTGGAGCCCACGCGGAGTGGCCGTCCGTGCACATCTGTGGTGCACACCCGTGGTGCACACGCCTGCGTGTGAGTGTCTGCGTGTGCCTGGTGGGAGGCCGCGCGCAGCCTGGCTCATGCCTGGTGCTGGGGCGGGGAGCTGTGAGAGCCGGATGGTCAAGGAACAGGCAAACCCCACGGGGAGACGCCGACAGGCAGCACCCGCAGTCGCTCCCGCCCGCATGCTAAGAGTGGGTGCTGAGAGTGATGCCCTGTTTCCCCGTGGCGGCGGCTGGGCCCCGCCTCAGCTCTTGGCACCAGCCCCAGGGAGGTGACGGCCATGTCACAGTGGGCAGCGGTGGCCGTGTCACTGCGATGTCACTGTGCCTTTGTGAGACGGGCGCCCTGGCAGGTAGAAAGGGAGCTGCTCCCAGAGGCGGGGGAGCATTTGGAGGAGAACCCAACCTCGGTGCTACTGGGCAGGGGTTTGGAGAGCAGTCACCAACGACCTGTCCTGTGTCCGCCGTGCAGCGGAAGGTGCCCGACGGAGAAGAGGAGGTGAGGGCCGAGTACGCCCACGGTCCCCGCAGCCCTTGGCTGGGGGTCTGTGTGTGTCTGCCAGCGGCAGGGGGAAGGCAGCTGCCTGGACCGAGGCACGTGTGCTGCTGGGGCTGGTAAGGGGGGGACCAAGAGGAAGGGGATCCCGGGGGTGGGGAGCGTATTGAGCTCACAGGGTGGGATGTGGATGCTGGAGGTGGCGTGGCAGAGGCCCCAGGGCAGGAGGGGCCCTGTGAGCGCCCAGCATAGCAGGGCAGGGGAAGCTCCTTCTCTCCTCAGCCCCCCACCACCTCCTGCCACGTGCTCGGCACCCAGCTGGCGCAGGCCGAGCCGAGCACGCAACTAGTGCACGTGCGTGCACAGGACCGCTGGCTGTGGGGGCTGCGGGCGCGCGAGCGCAGGCGGCTGACGGTGCTCCTCTCTGGGGGGAGGCTCCCGTGGCAGCCCTGGGCATCCCTGAGTGAGCATCTGCGTGGCCGTGTCCTGCGCGTGAGAGAGCGTGTGCGCGCCTGTACTCGGGGCCTGTCCCCGCCAGTGTGCGTGCCTGACAGTGCCCGCGCCCGTGCCCCTCACACCCTGCTGGCTCCCGCCGCGCAAGTGCAGCCATGCTGGCAGAAGCGGTGAAGGAAGACCTCCGCATGCTCTGGGAGCGCCTGGCCCAGTGTTCTGCGGAGTCCGTAAGGCACAAGGAGCTGCTGCGGTGTCTGGTAGGTGTGGAGCGTTCCCCTTGCCCCCGGGGCTGGGGCTGCGAGAGCTGAGCCCCTGACCCCTCCTTTGCCCACGCAGGGGAAGAAGCAGCAGGAGCTGAGGGAAGCCATGGAGGAGCTCAGGAGAGAGGTCAGTGTCCCCTCCTGCGCCCATGTCGGCCAGCAGCGGCGGCTGGGGCTGTGTCAGGGGCTCATTGCCTGTGTCCGGCTCCTCTTCCCAGAACTGTGATGTGGCGCGGTGTTTCCGAAACAACCGCCAGGAGCTCCAGGAGCTGGAGGGGCTGGTGGCCCAGACAAAGGTGAGTTCACAGAATCCCAGACGGCTTGAGGTTGGAAGGCACCTCTGGAGATCATCTTGTCTCGTGCACTTGCCCCTGCTCGAGCAGGGTCACCGAGAGCCAGGCGCTCGGGACCATGTCCAGGTGTGGACCACGTCCAGAGTTGGGCCTGGGGGTCCCTCTGTCTGCCCGCAGTGCCAGCAGGGCTGGGAAGGAGAGGGGACGCGAGGGCCAAGGCAGTGCCCGAAGGGAGCCGGGAGGGGATAAGGCGGAGGGCAGTGCGCTCGTGGGAGTGTGCCGGTGCCCTGACGGCTGCTCCTCTTCCCCTCCTCTCCCGCAGGAGCACTTTCAGATGGAGAACGGGGAGGCAGGCGTGAGCGTGGAAGAGGCGCAGAAGGTAGAGGGGAGAAGGAGGCCCGTCCTGACAGGGTCAGGGAGGGGGGTGCCAGTGCTGGGGCCGTGCAGCCCAGCAGCCGCAGCAGTGGTGTGGCTGGGGAGGACCTTTCCTTTGGGCCTCGATGGCATCCGTGATGGAGGGCTGGGGCCTCTGGATTGGGAGGGGGGTGCCGGGTAGTCTGGCGGTGGGCCCTCGCCGGTGCCACGGAGGTCCTCGTCCAGCCCCTGCCCCTCCTGGAGAGGTTCCTGTTCCCCTTTCTCTCGCAGGCAGACCTCTTTCAGGGAACGGCAGGAGGAGGCACAGCAGTGCCGGAGCTTTTCAAGGTCTGTGAACCAGATCCATCAGTCCCTCGGGGAGTGTCCAGAGCTGCTGGGCAATGGCGCTACTCCCAGGACAGCCGGGTGCCTGCCACCCTGGCCCTGGCCTGACTTCCCCATGCCCTGGGTGGGGACTGACTGGGGATGCCCTTTCCACCACGGCTCCCTGCAATGTGTCCCGCTTGCCTTGCAGACGGACCAGTGGTCAGAGCTGACAAAAGCTCTGCAGGAGCAAGTTGAGGTCAAGAAGGTACTGTGGCCAGGAGGGATGGGGGCTCGACACGTTTGTGAGGTTAAAGCCCCCTCAGAGCGAGCGTGGCATGGACTCTTGACTGGGCCCTTTGCTTTTCCAGCTGCTCAGGAACAAGCTCCAGCACCTCCAGGAGAGACAGGAATGCCTGCGAGAGCCAAGAGCTTTGTGAGTGGCAACGAGTCCCTGACTGAAACCTGTGGCAGCGGGACGGGGGGGTGCTGAGCAGCTGAGGCTGGGCAGCACCCCGGCTCCCTGTTGGCCACCACCCGGGGGGTCGCCATGCCGGCCGAGGTCTCTTCTCACAGCCCAGAACCCCATGGTTTCCGTAGCAGGGGGAAGAAGGTGCAGGCAGAACCACCAGAGGAGTCGCTGCTGCAGGAGATGGTGGCCGTGCAGCTGGTAGGACAGACAAGCCCGCTGTGGGCCTTGGGGAGGGAAGGGTCTGCTCTGTGCCCGAGGAACATGAGGGCACTGGTCTCAGCGGGGACGAGGGAGGGGCTCTGAGCCCCCAAACCTCGGCCCCCTCGCACACCCCAACACATGTCCCTGCTGTGCCTTGGCCTGTAGGAGGAGCAGCTGGCGTCAAGGAGGCATGGCATCACTTCTTGGCTGAGGTGAGTTGCCGGGGGGGGGGCTCGCGGTTGCCGTGGCTCTTCGTAGGCAGTGGGGTGCCCATGCCAGTGGTCCCAAGGGCATTAGGCAGCTTGGGACTTCTCCGGGATGAAATGTTTCAGTATGTCTTTTCTTCCTAGC